>NC_057803.1:140656879-140883831 GCF_018294505.1 Triticum aestivum | reverse complement strand
GTGATCTAGTGTAATTAACCTGAAAATACACTGACAAAAGCACTGTAATAACCTGAAATTAGATTGTAATTGCAGTGACTGTAAACTAAAAATCATAGAAGTTACAGCAAAAATTGCACTGTGGTTACCTCTAGAAATTACAGTGTCACTACTCTGTAATTTCAGAGGAAATTACACTGTAATTAAAATGAAATTACAGTTATGAAGTTGCCGTAACTTCGATGCAACTACTACCTAAGAACGCACACCCAGCATCTAACAACAAAAAAGGTCAGCGAAATCAAACGCCCAGGCTAGCAGAAACAAAATCAACAGGGGAATTAGATCCACCGTTTCATCCATGCACCTATCACTGTAACATTGTAGTAGCAGGAAAAAATCGCCAGGAAAATCCACCACTAAGACTACACATACACCCACATCTACATCAAACACAAGGGAATCGAATCAAACCAGAAGATCTAGAAGAAATTCAACGGGGAAAGGGAGAAGACCCGGATAACGAACTGAAATCACACGACACTGGAGCGGAAATCAATCTGAAAGAAGAGGAGGATGAGGAGATCGGAATCACCATGGATGACGAGGAAATCGCCAAGAACTGCCTCCCTCTCTCATCTTTAACTCTCGCGAAGAAATGAGAAAGGGCAAGAATAAAAAAAGACAGAGAGCCAGGGGATAGGCAGTAACGGGTTGGCTGGGAAACGAAAGCGCGCCCGGTAACAGACGCATAGAAAAACGTCCAAAAAAGCCAGCACCCAGCGCGGACCTCGGCACGAGATCAAACGGCCAAAAAAATTGAATGCAAACCAATTGTAAATCACTCGACTGTAAATTAGCAAAACCGTAGTCATACGCTAGTGGTATTTTGTCATGTAAACTGAACTGACTACACTTTGGTTTTCACTAGTGGTATGTTTGAACCTCTGATTTTTGACTTGTGGTATTTTGGCCATTTTCTCAATCCTGCAAGAAAAGCCGCACGAATCCCGCCTCATCCATCTCTTTCCGCCGCAGGTAAGTTGATGGAGCCCAACGCCGACAAGCTACGCGGTCTTCGCATCACCTCCCTCGACGATGAAGATGATGATGAGATAGAACTGCCCGCGACCGTGGCTGCGGCGGCCTCGGGCTATGATGACGATGACGAGGACGAAGATGAAGAAGCGGAAGTGATGCTTGGTTTCCTGGAGAAGCCGAAGCATCCAGGCCTCCTCCGCCACCTCTTTCCTAGCAAGGCCGGAGGCATCCCGGTCCGTGCAATAACGCCCATCATATTAAGCGACACACTTTGATTTTTTTATGCGATTGGAGCAGGTATTAATATGAGGTGTTTGTGTATTTTGTCCAGGCGTGGTTGGATCCCGTGAACTTGCCCTCGGGGAACTCCAGCTGCTGTGGCTTCTGCGGCGAGCCCCTGCACTTTGTCCTCCAGGTTATTGCTTTGTGCCTAGAAGCAATTGTACCTGTTGTTTTCTTTCCGGAACTTGTACTTGTTAAATGGATGCTCCGGCTGTGTAGATTTATGCTCCTATTGAGAGCAATGCAGCAGCATTCCACCGCACTCTCTTCATGTTCATGTGCCCGTCGATGGCATGCTTGCACCGAGACCAGCACGAACAGTGGACACGCAACCAAGGCAATCCTCGTAGAAGGTGAAGCAAGTCCCGTAGCTGCTGTGTTGGCTTTTAGACTAGAGACTGAAAACATTTTGCTGATCCTGATTGCCTCGTTGGATTGCAGCGTGAGGGTTTTCCGGTGCCAGCTGCCTCGTACCAACGTGTTCTACTCAAGTAAACCTCCAAGTCACAATAACTCTGACAAGCCACTATGTGCCGGAGGTAGTTTTCCTTTTTGTTCAGTTACATGTCATCTTAGATTTACTGTGCCTAATAAGTTTGGTATGCTATTAGTGCTACATTTCCTGCATTACGTAGTACTCCCTCCGTCCCAAAATAAGTGTCTCAGCTCTAGTACAAAGTTGAGACACTTATTTCGGGACGGGGGGAGTAATTAGCTAGTTATCCTAGAGAAAATGTGCTTATGTCCAGCAGATCTCTTTCACTCTATCTAGCTATTGCATAAATACTTTCTTCATTTACACTTACGAATTCCTAAATCATATTTTCAATATGCTAAAATCTTGAAGTTATCATCTTCATTTGTTTATGCTGGTTGCTCCACATATCGGCACCTTGCTTCTAATGTCTTCCTTCGGAAACATATAATCTTTTGCTTTCTGTTTTTTTTCCTAGAAAAACATTGCACTGTCAATGTGCTGACTGCTGAGACTAAGTTTGGTGGGGTTTGTTAGATGCTGATTAATTTAGTATATTGATGCGCTTACATTCGTAGGCAACAATGGCCATCTTCTGTCAGTCAAACTGGTTATGTTAATAGATGGCTATATTGATTTCCTTTGTTTACTTGACTATGAGTTGCCAGCTGCTCTCTGTCATTGGTGTGGTACATGGAAAGGGGATAAAATATGTGGTGGCTGCAAGAAATCACGTTACTGTTCTGAGAAACATCAGGTATTCCCAAATCATTTAATCATCCTAGAGATCTCTTGGGCATCTCATGTTTGTGTTAAATCTACCCCTTTGTCATGTCCAAATATACAGTCTTTGGTTTGATCCTTGCCAATTTTTGGACACACTCATGATCCTTTGTCCACCTCCAATACAATAAAGTATTGACTGGCTTGGACACCAACCAAACAGACCCTACATATCCCTTTGGCAACCAGATCCTACTTTGGATGAACAAAATTTTGTGACTCTTTCTCAGGCACTGCACTGGCGCTCTGGTCATAAAAATGATTGCCTACAGATAATCAATTCTTCTGAAGCTTCAAGTTCTGTGCTGCCAGCTGTAGGAAAAGGTAACCATGTTTGAAGACTAATAATGCTATTAAGGTCGTAATTATTGCATTTGTCTTTATCCTCTTATAATTCCTCTCTATTTGCAGTTCCAGCTAGGACTTCTTGGCCGGAATATCAGATAGCAATTGACGATGAAGTTGATTTGGATTCTGATGGTTGTGATGAAAACAGCTCAAAATCCTTGGTGATGCAAAAGCATGGTAAACCAGATGATACAATGCAGTCATGGATGGATCAATTTGAGGTTTTTAGCCGTGCATTCTCTCTTTTGTGCTTGCCAACATAGCAACCACTGTTTATTCACTGCTATGTTATATAGGCTGATGCTGACAACCAATGCTGGGCATATTTTCAAGAGCGTATCTCAAGAGCACCAGAGCAAGTATTGAGGTATGCATAACTTGCATGAATCCTCTCCTTGTTCGGTGATGTTTTCAATTTACTTTTGCCTGTTCAGGAAAATAGTAGTTCGATATTGTTTCAATCGTTTTGTAATTCAGTTTATTCAGTTGGCTTGCATATTTATTCTCAACAATGTATGTTATATGCATATTTATTACTAATAAAAGTCTAAATTACGCAGATACTGTCGAGATCCAAATGTAAAACCTCTGTGGGCTTTATCAGCTGGGCGTCCATCAAATCCTGACATCCCTTCATGTAGCTACTGTAAAGGTCCACTATGCTATGAATTTCAGGTTGGTCAATTTGTCTAGGGCCAAAAATATTTGCATTTCTGATATAGCAACACATTTCCACTTAGCTAGTAAACTCAAAAACCCAATTGTTTTTCCATGATAACTCCCCCTTGTAGCAGTAATAGGTTTAGAGTCAATATTTTGTTGCCACAAAAATAATAGACTGAAAACCTTACATTTTTCATGCCCAATATTTTGTTAATGCCCATCTGCTCTCTAAAATGTCTGTTGGGCAAATGCTCTGTTTATGAGCCATCACTACCATCAGTGTCTCAAATAATAATAACAATAACAAGACATGATTCAGAAGTTATCGATCACTAGCACTAGGGACTGTGTAATCAGTTATGCTACTAGGCCAGGCTGTGGCAGGGCATGCATGGCATGGTTTGTGCCTATAAGTTATGACCAAGCTGTTTTTCTTTGTGTCCGAATAGGAAACTAAAAGAATGTTGTTAATGAATTACTTCTATGAACTTACGGTATCATGTTTTTCCTTTAACCCCCATGAGAGCAATGTCCAAATAGTTGTACCTATGGAACTTCATATGAGTGAAGTTTATGCTTAGTCAGTGTCTCAGTGATGCCTCCAACATGCTTATCAGTAATCGTTACATTTCCCTCCCTCGTGCTTGCGTATACAGGATCATGTGCTTACATATCCTTACACTGTGTTTACTGTATCTCCAGATAATGCCACAATTGCTTTATTACTTTGGTGTGAGAAATGAACCAGACTCTCTTGATTGGGCAACAATTGTTGTGTACACATGTAAAGGATCATGTGATCAAAGTACTAGCTACAAGGAAGAATTTGCATGGGTTCAGTTATATCCTACATCAATCTCAAGGCCGTAGTAATGTTTACCTGTTCCACAGAGTGGTGTCTGGTTTGTAACTCCCCCCATTTAACTTTGTTGTTGATCTACAAAAGCTCATGCATATGATCCACTAATAAGCAACGGTTCACTTTGGCATGATTCATTGTGTTTTATCAGTATACACTATCCACTGTCAAATGTGTATTATGATACGAGTAATTTCAGTAAATGCACTAATTCTGAGAGAATTTTTAATAGAATGTTCCAAGAGCTGAGAATTTTCCTGTGCCCATTAATGCATCTATTGCTTGAACAAGTGAAGGGCCAATAGTTGTTGTAAAAGTTAGATAGGTATAAGCTTATTTGATGTTGTGTTTTTGGATTCTGAAGCTATGCTAATTGCTAATCGCCATTTTGTTTGTTGTATACATCTGCAATGGATGGGCATGTTTCTTTGGAAAACGAGTTAGTCAAAAATCAATATAGTTTGAATCTATTCTCTTGATCTTGTTGTTAGCTTTGTTGTTTTATCTGCCTGGCAAATATGTTCCTTTTAGCGGCAGCAAGATACAGATGCAAGAGAATGTCATCAGTTGGCTGTGTGAATCAGAGATAGTCCTTGCTAGTAACCTATATTTTTCTCTGTTATTGTCTCACCAGGGAGTTGGGAACTTGAAAGTGACGGTCTACCTTGCATTTCAATCTGAAGACAGGCGTTCCAAGCCAGATAGATCTTTTTTTAGATGTCAACTTCAATGCAGGGCCATGGTCCCAATTCGCTCGCTACATTGGGCTTGGTCTAGTATTTAGCCACTGGGGCCATCTAGAGCATTTGATGTGAAATAGTTGTGGTCGCCAGCATTGCCTGTTCAGTGTGCATCTTTATTTCGTTATATAGGATTCTTCGTCTCTTTATGTGGACACCTTGGACGGTTTTGGGGATTACTCGTTAGGGTTCTGGTCTATCTCGTTGGTCTGTTATTTGAGGCTTCTTGCATTTCGCTTTCGGCATTGACCACACCCCATGTAGAGTAGAGTCTCCACATTGCCTTTTTTTAGGAGTTGAAATTTTGATAAGAACTGTGCTTTTTTATATACCAAAAGCAAATAATCTTGCTGGGCTACTTTACGTTTTATCTGTTCCATGCATATAGGATATTCCATGAACATGGTGTGGTAGTTGCCTTGTGTTGAAAGCGATTTTTGCAACGACAAAATTTGTGTGTTTGGCATGGTCCCATGTGCCACCTCCTCCATGGTTTTGGGTTCATGGCTGCACGTTTTGTTGAGCCAGATACGCGCAGACCCGTTGAGGCGTTGCTTGCACGACCCAGTTGCTGGCTGTGCCCATGGAAACTTCCATCCTCGACACGAACCAGCACGGCGGCGTGCTGTGCTGCCTTTCGTTGCGGAAGAAAAGATGATCGGGGAAAAGGGGAAAGCATGGCGCCGGAACCACCGCTGCCGCGTCTCGTCGTCAGCAGGACGCGGCGTGGCCGTGTAACCATGCTGCGGATTCCCGTGTAATGTAAACATTTGGCGAGCAGGGGAGGCACGGCAAGTATCCATCCATCAGCATTATTTTTCTTTCCTTGGCTCCGCTCGCCATCACTCCATGTGCCGCGGCAATGGCATGGCCCTGCCTGGCAAGTGGCCGGCCAGAGCAAACAAATCAACTTTTTCTGCCTGCATACGTGCGAGTTTCTGGGCGGCACTGGGCCGCTTCCGTTGACGGCGACCGCCACCGGCCGCTTACGCTTACAATAATAATGGGATGGATGGATCCCTGCAGTGCTCGCCGGCAATCAAGGGTCCATGCCGCACCACACTCCTCTTTCTTCTTAACTGGAGGAGGAATCGCCCGCCCCAGAGATCCGGAATTCCCAGAGATCCACCGTAATGAACTCTCTCTCTCTCTCTCTCTCTCTCTCTCTCTCTCTCTCTCTCTCTCTCTCTCTCTCTCTCTAAGGAGATCGGATCTGCTGGTCTGCGTCACCACGTACAAAGTACAGACGGACGGTACAGTGCCAGTGCACAACTTACCCCGCAAAAAAAAAGTATCATTGCAAAACTAGTGTCGGTTTTGGTTAGTGCTGTGTACCAGAACGGCCGTGAAGCTGCTGCCTCGTTTAAGTATACTGCGTGAAGACTAGTTTGTTCTGTGTGCATACTTGGGCAGTCCACGGTGATGTCACGTGGCCGAAAAAAATACTCCTACACTGTACCCAAATTATAGTAATCTTCTGGGCTCACAGGCTTGCTTTTCGCTTACGTAGGCAGACCATAATTTACTCGTTTGATCAGGGTCTCTTAATTGCCCTCGCCATCTCACAGCAAGGGAACCAAAACAAATGAACAGCGAATGCCCCTCGACCGACACAGGTGACAGGCCCAGCTCCCAGGCTACGCACACGCAGCACGTTTACCTGCCGTACAACTGACGGCTGGGACCGCAGCGGTGTGTGGGCCCGCATGTCAGGGGTGAGGAACGACGCGATGTCCTGTTGAGCTCGAGGTGGATGAGAGGGACGCGGGTTTAAACGTTGGAAAAAGTCACCGCGTCATGTGCAGGCTCAGGTCAATTCAATTCAATCTCCTCCTCAGCTGCGACGTTGCTGGCTACAACTGGCCGCCACTCGGAGTGATGGCGCTCCCCCCGTTTCCACATCACGGGCTATCGGATCTGCTATACTCCCCGCGGGCGGGTCTCCATCACGAGTTCACCACGCGGTTTTACAGACGGCACCGACCGTGGATCTTCTGCATACGAGAGGACACACGCACGACCTGACCCAAAAATGCAGACGCACGGGATTATCCAGACGCGCGGGATTATTACGGGCATTCATGGGACGCTTCCAACTAATTAAACTTGCCGCGAATCAACCTGTGGTTGAATTTCTTTTTTAGAAATACATATGGTTGGATGGTTAGAGTATTGTGGTATCTCAAGCCCATCAGGGTTCAAATCATATTGCTCGCATTTATACCTGAATTTATTTCACGATTTTCAGCGATGCGCATTCAGTGGGAGGAGACGTTCCCGTCGACGACGAGTCATCTACGTTGACTTCGTAAATCTCAAGATGATATGTCGGCTCAGTTTTTCGAAGGTGCTCATAGGGGTAGAGTATGCGTGTGTGCGTGTGTGCGTTCATAGGGATGAGTGTATACGCGTGTATATGAGCGCTTGTGTCTGTACTGATGTTCAAAAAAACTAATTAAACTTGCCTCTCCTGAATTTCAGCTGGGTGGGACCCAGCCTTTCTCCTTAATTCAATCACAGGCTGCCACCTTAAATTCATCTTGTAATAAGTTGTGAGTAAAGTTATCAGAATGATTAAATTGTTGATTATAGGACAACAATGAAAATGTCGTTAAGTACTGGCGACATGTTTGTCGCATACGAAGAAGATGAAGAGGTTGTTGTAATTTGTAAGGAGTTGCATCAATACAGACTCGTTGTAAGTAGTACATCGATAAAATCTTCATCGCTGCTCCAAGTGATTTTTGGCTTCAACTAAATCATTGGTGGCATAGTAAGTAAGAATTGGTCCAAAAAATTACTGTGATGAATTCTATAACATAAGGTTGAGTATGTTGTTGCTTTAAAAACAACAATAGAGGGTGATGAATCAAATGTTCATTTATGAAATTGTTGTTTTCTAGATGATTATGCAAATGGAACACTATTCTCGATAGTGGTTATGTAGCTCAATCTAAGGAATCAAAGGCTCTACCAGTGATTCAATATATACAAAGCTTGTTTCACATAAATTATGATTTTTTTTGTGAAAGCATGATAGATGCATTAAAATGCAAATGATACACACGTATCTAAAGATTTTCAGATTTGATAGGACGAAATCTATACCACAAGCAAAGCATGGACTATCACCGGATTGCCATTGGTGTAAAAGTTAAAAGTGCTAACTAGATTACTGACTCTAGTGCAAGTGGGAGACTATTGGAAATATGTCATAGAGGCAATAATATTGTATTATTGTATTTCCATGTTCATAATTAAGTATTTATATTTCATACTATAAGTGATATGATCCTGGAATATGCGATTCAGTGAAAAACTCATGCACATGTGAAATGATAAATGGATAAAATAAAGGCTCCTAGTCTCACCTGTAAGACTAGCTCAAGTGTTGTTGGTGATCATGTTTTCCATATCTTAGAATATCGTTAAGTGTAACGATACTCCTAAAATAACATTGAGATTATGACGTTGGAAGAACAATCATATTGAATAGATCCAAACTTGTTTGTTATGAATTGAGATAATATCGTTTGTAATCAATTGTAATAACATAGAGTGTTAAACATGTGATTTTTCTCCTTAGACCATGAGAGTATCGTAGTCACTTCTTACCGTACGGTGAACTTTAGGGTTGCTCAAACGTCACCTGTAATATGGTGATCATAACGACAACTTACAGGTTCATCGAAAAGTTTGACAAGTGACTAGATTGCTCGAGAGGGGGATTTGCTCCTCCGACGTTGGAGAGATATTCTTATGGCCCTCTCGGTGTGACAACATCCATCATTGTCTAGCCAGACACGGGTGACTACGTCACGGGGATGCCGGAAAACGACAACAAGAAAGAAGAACAAAACCGATAATGAGGATTTTGGTATAGTGAGCTTGTGATGACTCAGGGGGATACCCCATTGATACGTCCATTTTGCATCATGCTTTTATATCGATATTTATTGCATTATGGGCTGTTATTACACATTATGTCACAATACTTATGTCTTTTCTCTCTTATTTTACAAAGTTTACATGAAGAGGGGGAATGCCGGCACTTGGAATTCTGGGCTGGAAAAGGAGCAAATATTATAGACCTATTTTGCACATCTCCAAAAGTCCTGAAACTCCACGGGAATTATTTTTAGAATATATAAAAAATATTGGGCGAAAGAAGTACCAGAGGGGGGCCACCCACCGTCCACGAGGGTGGGGGCGCGCCCCCTGCCTCGTGGGCCCCCTGGTGGCCCTATGATGCCCATATTTGGCTATATGGAGTCTTTCGTCGAGGAAAAAATCATAAGCAAGCTCACGGGACGAAACTCCGCCACCACGAGGTGGAACCCTGGCGGAACCAATCTAGGGCTCCGGCGGAGTTGTTTTGCCGGGGAAACTTCCCTCCGGGAGGGGGAAATCATCACCATCGTCATCACCAACGATCCTCTCATCGGGAGGGGGTCAATCTCCATCAAAATCTTCACCAGCACCATCTCATATCAAACCCTAGTTCATCTCTTGTATCCAATCTTTGTATCCAAACCTCAGATTGGTACCTGTGGGTTGCTAGTAGTATTGATTACTCCTTGTAGTTGATGCTAGTTGGTTTACTTGGTGGAAGATCGTATGTTCAGATCTATTATGCATATTAATACCCCTCCGATTATGAACGTGAATATTATTTGTGAGTAGTTACGTTTGTTCCTGCTACCTCTTGAGCACTGCATTGGTTTTCCCTTGAAGAGGAAAGGGTGATGCAGCAAAGTAGCATAAGTATTTCCCTCGATTTTTGAGAACCAAGGTATCAATCCAGTAGGAGACCACACGCAAATCCCTTGTACCTACACAAACAAATAAGAACCTCATAACCAATGCAATAAAGGGGTTGTCAATCCCTTCATGGTCACTTACGAGAGTGAGATCTGATAGAGATAATAATGATAAGATAAATATTTTTGGTATTTTTTGATATAGATTGAAGTAAAGATTGCAAAGTAAAATAAATTGGAAACTTATATGATGGAAAATAGACCCGGGGGCCATATGTTTCACTAGTGGCTTCTCTCAAGATAACATAAGTATTACGATGGGTGAACAAATTACTGTCGAGCAATTGATAGAAAAGCGAATAATTATGAGAATATCTAGGCATGATCATGTATATAGGCATCACATCCGCGACAAGTAGACCAACTCCTGCCTGCATCTACTACTATTACTCCACACATCGACCACTATCCAGCATGCATCTAGAGTATTAAGTTCATAAGAACAGAGTAACGCATTAGGTAAGATGACATGATGTAGAGGGATAAACTCAAGCAATATGATATAAACCCCATCTTTTTATCCTCGATGGCAACAATACAATATGTGTCGTTTCCCTTTCTGTCACAGGGATCGAGCACTGCAAGATTCAACCCAAAGCTAAGCACTTCTCCCATTGCAAGAAAGATCAATCTAGTAGGCCAAACCAAACTGATAATTCGAAGAGACTTGCAAAGATAACCAATCATGCATAAAAAGATTTCAGAGAAGAATCAAATATTGTTCATAGATAGACTTGATCATAAACCCACAATTCATCGGATCTCGACAAACACACCGCAAAAAGAGTTACATCGAATAGATCTCCAAGAAGATCGAGGAGAACTTTGTAATGAGATTCAAAGAGAGAGAAGAAGCCATCTAGCTAATAACCATGGACTCGAAGGTCTGGAGTAAACTACTCACACATCATCGGAGGGGCCATGGAGTTGATGTAGAGGCCCTCCGTGATCGATGTCCCCTCCGACGGAGCTCCGGAAAAGGCCCCAAGATGGGATCTCTGTCGGGGAACGTAGCAATAATTCAAAATTTTCCTACGTGTCACCAAGATCAATCTATGGAGTCATCTGGCAACGAGGGAGGAGTGGATCTACATACCCTTGTAGATCGCGCGCGGAAGCGTTCAAGAGAACAGGGTTGATGGAGTCGTACTCGTCGTGATCCAAATCACCGATGATCCTAGCGCCGAAAGGACGGCACCTCCGCGTTCAACACACGTACGGAGCAGCAACGTCTCCTCCTTCTTGATCCAGCAAGGGGGGAGGAGAGGTTGATGGAGATCCAGCAGCACGACGGCGTGGTGGTGGAAGTAGCGGGATTCCAACAGGGCTTCGCCAAGCGCTGCGGGAGGAGGAAGGTGTGTCATGGGAGGGAGAGGGAGGCGCCAGGGCTTAGGTTAGGTCGCCCTCCCTTTCCCCCCACTATATATAGGGCCAAGGGAGAGGGGGAGGGCGCAGCCTTGCCCCTTCCTCCAAGGAAGGGTGCGGCCAAGGGGGGGAGGAGTCCATCCTCCCCAAGGCACCTCGGAGGTGCCTTCCCCCTTTAGGACTCTCCCCTCCTCTTGTCCCTTTGGCGCATGGGCCTCTAGGGGCTGGTGCCCTTGGCCCATGTAGGCCAAGGCGCACCCCCTACAACCCATGTGGCCCCCGGGGCAGGTGGCCCCACCCGGTGGACCCCCGGGACCCTTCCGGTGGTCCCGGTACAATACCGGTGACCCCGAAACTTGTCCCGATGGCCGAAATAGGACTTCCTATATATAATTCTTTACCTCCGGACCATTGTGACGTTCGGGATCTCATCCGGGACTCTGAACAACTTTCGGGTTACCGCATACTAATATCTCTATAACCCTAGCGTCACCGAACCTTAAGTGTGTAGACCCTACGGGTTCGGGAGACATGCAGACATGACCGAGACGACTCTCCGGTCAATAACCAACAGCGGGATCTGGATACCCATGTTGGCTCTCACATGTTCCACGATGATCTCATCGGATGAACCACGATGTCAAGGACTTAATCAATCCCGTATACAATTCCCTTTGTCTATCGGTACGATACTTGCCCGAGATTCGATCGTCGGTATCCCGATACCTTGTTCAATCTCGTTACCGGCAAGTCTCTTTACTTGTTCCGTAACACATCATCCCGTGATCAACTCCTTGATCACATTGTGCACATTATGATGATGTCCTACCGAGTGGGCCCAGAGATACCTCTCCGTCACACGGAGTGACAAATCCCAGTCTCGATTCGTGCCAACCCAACAGACACTTTCGGAGATACCCGTAGTGCACCTTTATAGTCACCCAGTTACGTTGTGATTTGGCACACCCAAAGTATTCCTACGGTATCCGGGAGTTGCACAATCTCATGGTCTAAGGAAATGATACTTGACATTAGAAAAGCTTTAGTGAACGAACTACACGATCCTTGTGCTAGGCTTAGGATTGGGTCTTGTCCATCACATCATTCTCCTAATGATGTGATCCCGTTATCAACGACATCCAATGTCCATGGTCAGGAAACCGTGACCATCTATTGATCAACGAGCTAGTCAACTAGAGGCTTACTAGGGACATGGTGTTGTCTATGTATCCACACATGTATCTGAGTTTCCTATCAATACAATTCTAGCATGGATAATAAACGATTATCATGAACAAGGAAATATAATAATAATAAATAATTTATTATTGCCTCTAGGGCATATTTCCAACAGTCTCCCACTTGCACTAGAGTCAATAATCCAGTTCACATCGATATGTGATTAACACTCAAGGTCACGTCCCCATGTGACTAACACCCAAAGAGTTTACTAGAGTCAATAATCTAGTTCACATTACCATGTGATTAACACTCGATGAGTTCTGGGTTTGAACATGTTATGCTTGTGAGAGATGTTATAGTCAACGGGTCTGAATCTTTCAGATCCGTATGTACTTTGCAAATCTCTATGTCATCTTGTAGATGCAACTACTACGCCACATTTGGAGCTATTCCAAATAACTGTTCTACTATACGAATCCAGTTTACTACTCAGAATAATCTGGATTAGTTCCAAAGTTTGCATCGGCGTAACCCTTTACGACGAACTCTTTTACCACCTCCATAATCGAGAAAATTCCTTAGTCCACTAGTTACTAAGGATAACTTTGACCGTTGTCTTGTGATCCACTCCTGGATCACCTTTGTACCCCTTGACTGACTCATGGCAAGGCACATTTCAGGTGCGGTACACAGCATAGCATACTGTAGAGCCTATGTCTTAAGCATAGGGGACGACCATCGTCCTTTCTCTCTATTCTGCCGTGGTCGAGCTTTAAGTCTTAACTTCATACCTTACAACTCAGGCAAGAACTCCTTCTTTGACTGATCCATCTTGAACACCTTCAAGATCATGTCAAGGTATGTGCTCATCTGAAAGTACCATTAAGCGTTTTGATCTATCCTTATAGATCTTGATGCTCAACGTTCAAGTAGCTTAATCCAGGCTTTCCATTGAAAAATACTTTCCAAATAACCCTATATGCTTTCCAGAAATTCTACGTCATTTCTGATCAACAATATGTCAATAACATATATTCATCAGAAATTCTATAGTGCTCCCACTCACTTCTTTGGAAATACAAGTTTCTCATAAACTTTGTATACACCCAAAATCTTTGATCATCTCATCAAAGCATACATTCCAACTCCGAGATGCTTACTCCAGTCCTTAGAAGGATTGCTGGAGCTTTGCATACTTATTAGCATCTTTCAGGATTGACAAAACCTTCCGTTTGTATCACATACAACCTTTCCTCAAGAAAATCGTCGAGGAAACAATGTTTTGACATCCTATCTGCAAGATTTCATAAATAATGCAGTAATCGCTAATATAATTCCAACAGACTCTTAGCATCGCTACGAGTGAGAAAGTCTCATCGTAGTCAACTCCTTGAACTTGTCGGAAAACATCTTAACGACAAGTCGAGCTTTCTTAATGGTGACATTTACCATCATTGTCCGTCTTTCTTTTAAAATCCATATGTACCTAACAGCCTTACGACCATCAAGTAGTTCTTCCAAAGTCTACACTTTGTTTTCATATATGGATCCTCTCTCGAATTATATGGCCTCGAGCCATTTATCGGAATCCGGGCCCACCATCGCTTCTCCATAGCTCGTAGGTTCATTGTTGTCTAGCAACATGACTTCCAAGACAGGATTATGTACCACTCTGAAGTAGTACGCATCCTTGTCGTCCTACGAGGTTTGGGAGTGTCTTGATCTGAAGTTTCATGATCACTATCATAAGCTTCCACTTCAATTGGTGTAGGTGCCACAGGAACAACTCCCTGTGCCCCGCCACACACTAGTTGAAGAGACGGTTCAATAACCTCATCAAGTCTCCACCATCCTCCCACTCAATTCAAATGATTGTTGTACTCAGACAATCTGAGCACAAGCTCAACAACTGAGCTTTTCTCCTTAGTTTGTGGGCTAAGAAAATCGTCGGAGGTCTTATGCCTCTTGACGTGGGCACGAGCCTGAAATCCCAATTTCATCCCTCGAAACATCTCATATGTTTCGCGACGTTTCAAAACGTCTTCGGTGCCTCAACTCTAAACTGTTTAACTGAACTATCATGTAGTTATCAAAAATGTGTATGTCAGATGTTCGCAACATCCACAGACAATGTTCGAGATTCAGCACACTGAGCGGTGCATTAAGGACATAAGCCTTCTACGAAGCAATGAGGACAATCCTCAGTTTACGGACCTAGTCCTCATAATTACTACTATCAACTTTCAACTAATTTTTTCTCTAGGAACATATCTAAACAGTAGAACTAAAGCGCGAGCTATGACATAATTTGCGAAGACCTTTTGACTATGTTTAGGATAAACAAGTTCATCTTATGAACTCCCACTTAGATAGACATCCCTCTAGTCATCTAAGTGATTACATGATCCGAGTCAACTAGGCCGTGTCCGGTCATCACATGAGACGGACTAGTCAACATCGGTGAACATCTTCATGCTGATCGTATCTACCATACGACTCATGCTCGACCTTTCGGTCTTCTGTGTTTCGAGGCCATGTCTGTACACATGCTAGGCTCGTCAAGTCAACCTAAGTGTTTCACGTGTGTAAATTTGTCTTACACCCGTTGTATGTGAACATTAGAATCTATCACACCCGATCATCATGTGGTGCTTAGAAACGACGAACTTTCGCAACGGTGCACAGTTAGGGGGAACACTTTCTTGAAATTTTAACGAGGGATCATCTTATTTACTACCGTCATTCTAAGCAAACAAGATGTATAAACATGATAAACATCACATGCAATCAAATAGTGACATGATATGGCCAATATCATATTGCTCCATTTGATCTTCATCTTCGGGGCTCCATGATCATCATCGTCACCGGCATGACACCATGATCTCCATCATCGTGTCTCCATGAAGTTGCCTCACCAACTATTACTTCTACTACTACAGCTAATGGTTAGCAATAAAGTAAAGTAATTACATGACGTTTATGTTGACACGCAGGTCATAAATAAATTAAGACAACTCCTATGGCTCCTGCCGGTTGTCATACTCATCGACATGCAAGTCGTGATTCCTATTACAAGAACATGATCAATCTCATACATCACATATATCATTCATCACATCCTTTTGGCCATATCACATCACATGGCATACCCTGCAAAAACAAGTTAGAAGTCCTCTAATTGTTGTTTGCATGTTTTACGTGGCTGCTATGGGTTTCTAGCAAGAACGTTTCTTACCTACGCAAAGACCACAACGTGATATGCCAATTGCTATTTACCCTTTATAAGGACCCTTTTCATCGAATCCGATCCGACTAAAGTGGGAGAGACAGACACCCGCTAGCCACCTTATGTAACTAGTGCATGTCAGTCGGTGGAACCAGTCTCACGTAAGAGTAAGTGTAAGGTCGGTCCGGGCCGCTTCATCCCACAATGCCGCCGAATCAAGATTGGACTAGTAACGGTAAGCATATTGAACAAAATCAACGCCCACAACTACTTTGTGTTCTACTCGTGCATAGTAACTACGCATAGACCTAGCTCATGATGCCACTGTCGGGGAACGTAGCAATAATTCAAAATTTTCCTACGTGTCACCAAGATCAATCTATGGAGTCATCTGGCAACGAGGGAGGAGTGGATCTACATACCCTTGTAGATCGCGCGCGGAAGCGTTCAAGAGAACGGGGTTGATGGAGTCGTACTCGTCGTGATCCAAATCACCGATGATCCTAGCGCCGAACGGACGGCACCTCCGTGTTCAACACACGTACGGAGCAGCGATGTCTCCTCCTTCTTGATCCAGCAAGGGGGGAGGAGAGGTTGATGGAGATCCAGCAGCACGACGGCGTGGTGGTGGAAGTAGCGGGATTCCAACAGGGCTTCGCCAAGCGCTGCGGGAGGAGGAAGGTGTGTCATGGGAGGGAGAGGGAGGCGCCAGGGCTTAGGTTAGGTTGCCCTCCCTTTCCCCCCACTATATATAGGGCCAAGGGAGAGGGAGAGGGCGCAGCCTTGCCCCTTCCTCCAAGGAAGGGTGCGTCCAAGGGGGGGGGAGGAGTCCATCCTCCCCAAGGCACCTCGGAGGTGCCTTCCCCCTTTAGGACTCTCCCCTGCTCTTGTCCCTTTGGCGCATGGGCCTCTAGGGGCTGGTTCCCTTGGCCCATGTAGGCCAAGGCGCACCTCCTACAGCCCATGTGGCCCCCAGGGCAGGTGGCCCCACCCGGTGGACCCCCGGGACCCTTCCGGTGGTCCTGGTACAATACCGATGACCCTGAAACTTGTCCCGATGGCCGAAATAGGACTTCATATATATAATTCTTTACCTCCGGACCATTCCGGAACTCCTCGTGACGTCCGGGATCTCATCCAGGACTCCGACCAACTTTCGGGTTACCGCATACTAATATCTCTATAACCCTAGCGTCACCGAACCTTAAGTGTGTAGACCCTACGGGTTCGGGAGACATGCAGACATGACCGAGACGACTCTCCGGTCAATAACCAACAGCGGGATCTGGATACCCATGTTGGCTCCCACATGTTCCACGATGATCTCATCGGATGAACCACGATGTCAAGGACTTAATCAATCTCGTATACAATTCCCTTTGTCTATCGGTACGATACTTGCCCGAGATTCGATCGTCGGTATCCCGATACCTTGTTCAATCTCGTTACCGGCAAGTCTCTTTACTCGTTCCGTAACACATCATCCCGTGATCAACTCCTTGATCACATTGTGCACATTATGATGATGTCCTACCGAGTGGGCCCAGAGATACCTCTCCGTCACACGGAGTGACAAATCCCAGTCTCGATTCGTGCCAACCCAACAGACACTTTCGGAGATACCCGTAGTGCACCTTTATAGTCACCCAGTTACGTTGTGACGTTTGGCACACCCAAAGTATTCCTACGGTATCCGGGAGTTGCACAATCTCATGGTCTAAGGAAATGATACTTGATATTAGAAAAGCTTTAGCGAACGAACTACACGATCCTTGTGCTAGGCTTAGGATTGGGTCTTGTCCATCACATCATTCTCCTAATGATGTGATCCCGTTATCAACGACATCCAATGTCCATGGTCAGGAAACCGTGACCATCTATTGATCAACGAGCTAGTCAACTAGAGGCTTACTAGGGACATGGTGTTGTCTATGTATCCACACATGTATCCGAGTTTCCTACCAATACAATTCTAGCATGGATAATAAACGATTATCATGAACAAGGAAATATAATAATAATAACTAATTTATTATTGCCTCTAGGGCATATTTCCAACAATCTCTATGGTACAAAAGGTTGTGGCGGTGGAAATAGGGTTTCGTGGTGCTCCTGGATGTTTTCGACAACCAAAGTATCAATCCAGTAGGAGGCCACACGCAAGTCCCTCGTACCTACACAAACAAATAAGAACCTCGTAACCAACGCAATAAAGGGGTTGTCAATCCCTTCACGGTCACTTATGAGAGTGAGATCTGATAGAGATAATAATGATAGGATAAATATTTTTGGTATTTTTTGATATAGATTGAAAGTAAAGATTGCAAAGTAAAATAAATTGGAAACTTATATGATGGAAAATAGACCCGGGGGGGGGGGCATAGGTTTCACTAGTGGCTTCTCTCAAGATAACATAAGTATTACGATGGGTGAACAAATTATTGTGCAATTGATAGAAAAGCGAATAATTATGAGAATATCTAGGCATGATCATGTATATAGGCATCACGTTCGCGACAAGTAGACCGACTCGTGCCTGCATCTACTACTATTAATCCACACATCGACCGCTATCCAGCATGCATCTAGAGTATTAAGTTCATAAGAACATAGTAACGCATTAGGTAAGATGACATGATGTAGAGGGATAAACTCAAGCAATATGATATAAACCACATCTTTTTATCCTTGATGGCAACAATACAATACGTGTCGTTTCCCTTTCTGTCACTGGGATCGAGCACCGCAAGATTGAACCCAAAGCTAAGCACTTCTCCCATTGCAAGAAAGATCAATCTAGTAGGCCAAACCAAACTGATAATTCGAAGAGACTTGCAAAGATAACCAATCATGCATAAAAAGATTTCAGAGAAGAATCAAATATTGTTCATAGATAGACTTGATCATAAACCCACAACTCATCGGATCTCGACAAACACACAGCAAAAAGAGTTACATCGAATAGATCTCCAAGAAGATCGAGGAGAACTTTGTAATGAGATTCAAAGAGAGAGAAGAAGCCATCTAGCTAATAACTATGGACCCGAAGGTCTGAAGTAAACTACTCACACATCATCGGAGGGGCCATGGAGTTGATGTAGAGGCCCTCCGTGATCGATGTCCCCTCCGGCGGAGCTCCGGAAAAGGTTGTGGCGGTGGAAATAGGGTTTCGTGGTGCTCCTGGATGTTTTCGGGGTATGTGAACATACATAGGAGGAAGAAGTAGGTCGATTGAGCCACGAGGGGGGAGGGCGCGCCCCCTGTCTCGTGGACTCCTCGTCTATTTCTTGACGTCCACTCCAAGTCCTCTGGATCATGTTTGTTCTAAAAATCACGCTTCCAAAGGTTTCATTCCGTTTGGACTATGTTTGATATTCCTTTTCTGTGAAATACTGAAATAGGCAAAAAAACAGCAATTTGCACTGGGCCTTGGGTTAATAGGTTAGTCCCAAAAATAACATAAAAGTGTAAAATAAAGCCCAGTAACATCCAAAACAGATAATATAATAGCATGGAACAATCAAAAATTATAGATACGTTGGAGATGCATCAAGCATCCCCAAGCTTAATTTCCTGCTCATCCTCGAGTAGGTAATAAAAACAGAATTTTTGATGTGGAATGCTTTCTAGCATGTTCTTCAATGTATTTTTCTCTATTGTGGCATGAATGTTCAGATTCGAAAGATTCAAGATAAAAGTTTATTGTTGACATAAAAATAGTAATACTCCAAGTATGCTAATCAAGCAATTATGTCTTATCAAAATAACATAGCCAAAGAAAACTTATCCCTACAAAATCATATAGTTTGGCCATGCTTCATTTTCGTCACACAAAATGCTCTCATCATGCACAACCCCGATGACAAGCCAAGCAATTGTTTCATACTTAGCCTTTTCAAACTCTTTCAACTTTTACGCAATATATGAGCGCGAGCCATGGACATAGCACTATGGGTGGAATAGAATATGATGATTGAGGTTGTGTGAGAAGACAAAAAGGAGGAAAAGTCTCACATTAACGCGGCTAATCTATGGGCTATGGAGATGCCCACCGATTGATGTCAATGCAAGGAGTAGGGATTGCCATGCAACGGATGCACTAGAGCTATAGATATATGAAAGCTCATCAAAGAAACTAAGTGGGAGTGCATCCAACTTGCTTGCTCACGAAGACTTAGGGCATTTGAGGAAGGCCATCATTGGAATATACAAGCCAAGTTCTATAATGAAACATTCCCACTAGTATATGAAAGTGACAACATAAGAGACTCTCTATCATGAAGATCATGGTGCTACTTTGAAGCACAAGTGTGGAAAAAGGATAGTAACATTGTCCCTTCTCTCTTTTTCTCTCTTTTTTTGTTTGGGCCTTTTTATGGCCTTTTTTCGTCCGGAGTATCATCCCGACTTGTGGGGGAATCATAGTCTCCATCATCCTTTCCTCACATGGGACAATGCTATAATGATGATCATCACACTTTTATTTACTTACAACTCAAGAATTACAACTCGATACTTAGAACAAAATATGACTCTATGTGAATGCCTCCGGCGGTGTACCGGGATTGCGATGAATCAAGAGTGACATGTATGAAAAATTAAGCATGGTGGCTTTGCCACAAGTACGATGTCAACTACATGATCATGCAAAGCAATATGACAATGATGATGCGTGTCATAATAAATGTAACGGTGGAAAGTTGCATGGCAATATATCTCGGAATGGCTATGGAAATGCCATAATAGGTAGGTATGGTGGCTGTTTTGAGGAAGATATAAGGAGGCTTATGTGTGATAGAGCATATCATATCACGGGGTTTGGATGCACCGGCGAAGTTTGCACCAACTCTCAAGGTGAGAAAGGGCAATGCACGGTACCGAAGAGGCTAGCGATGATGGAAGGGTGAGAGTGCGTATAATCCATGGACTCAACATTAGTCATAAAGAACTCACATACTTATTGCAAAAATCTACAAGTCATCAAAACCAAGCACTATGTACATGCTCCTAGGGGGGTAGATTGGTAGGAAAATACCATCGCTCGTCCCCGGCCGCCACTCATAAGGAAAGCAATCAAAGAACACCCCATACTTCAAATTTGTCACACAACGTTTACCATACGTGCATGCTACGGGACTTGCCAACTTCAACACAAGTATTCATCAATTGCACAATTACTCAACTAGCACACCTCTAACATTACCACCTTTATATCTCAAAACAACTATCAAGCATCCAACTTCTCTTAGCATTTAAAATTTATAACCAAAGTAAATTACCATGCTGTTCTAAAGGACTCTCAAAATGATATAAGTGAAACATGAGAGATCAATTATTTCTATAAGATAGAACCACCGCCGTGCTCTAAAAGATATAAGCGAAGTATTAGAGCAAAAATTATTCAACTCAAAAGATATAAGTGAAGCACATAGAGTATTCTAATAAATTCCAATTCATGTGTGTCTCTACCAAAAGTTGTGTACAGCAAGGATGATTGTGGTAAACTAAAAAGCAAAGACTCAAATCATACAAGACGCTCCAAGCAAAACACATATCATGTGGCGAATAAAAATATAGCTCCAAGTAAAGTTACCGATGGACGAAGACGAAAGAGGGGATGCCTCCCGGGGCACCCCCAAGCTTAGGCTTTTGGTTGTCCTTGGGGTGACTTGGGAATCCCCAAGCTTAGGCTCTTGCCACTCCTTGTTCCATAATCCATCAAATCTGTAACACCCCGGTGTAATGATGCTACAGTAACCCCTGGGGTTAAGTTAATCTTTTTGCTAAACATGTTCCTGATCATAATTGTCTCCTTTCTCTTTTAAATTCCAGTTGAATTCAAATTCAAATTTTGTCTGAAATTCAAAATGCTCAGACATGAAAACAAAAATGTTCATCATGTGCAGAATAATCCACAACTACTATTGGTGGTGAACCAACATTTTTGCAAAAAGGTTTGAGTGGCCTAAGCTACTTCAAACAGTGGCCTAAGAAATAAATTAAATGCCTTTTTAATTTATGAAAATGGCAAACTATTTCTAAAGCCTCACAATCTTTTTTTGGCAGTGCCTAATAATTCTTTGAGATTATTTTGTCCAATGGCATAATCTTTTGCAAGGTCTTTATTGGCTAAAAGAAAAAGAAAAGAAAATGCAAAAGCTGTTTAAAAAAAAGGAAAAGAAGAGGGGGTGGGAGAGCCCTGGCCTCCCCTTGGGCCTCGGCGACCCACAGCCCCCTGCCCCCCCTGCCCCTGGGCCTAAGGCCGCAGAGACAGGCCCAGCTGGCCGTCGGCCCATCCCAGCCGGCCCACTCCCCCTTTCTTGTCGCTCTCCCCCCTCCTCCTGTTCCTCCGACCGGGCGAGGCAGAGCGCGCCCGTCCCCGCCGGACCCGCCTCGCCGGCATCGCCCGAGCGAGGGGATAAGGCTTGCGCCTCCTCGCCTCCTCGATCCCCGCCTCCACTTGCACCACCCACTCCACCTGCTCTTTCCCCCACCCTGTCTCGCTCGCTCGCCTCTCCCGAGCGCGCTCGCCGCCGTTCTCCGTCGTCACCGCGGCCACAGCCACCTCCTCGCTCCGCCGTCTTGTCGTGAAGCTCCGCCGGGGTCGACTCCGTCGTCTGGTGCCCCCAGGTGGAGCTGGGAAGCACCGCTGACGTCGCACGAGCTCGTCCCCTTCCGCCCTTGTCGCCGGCGAGATCCCTCGAATTCCGGCTTCCCCTGCGCTCCTAAGCTACCAAGGGCCATCGGCGTGCCGCTCGGTGAGCTCTCCTACCTTCTCCCTCTCCTTGCCTACTTGGCGCGCCCCCTAGCTGCTTCCCCACGTGCGCCCGAACGCAGCGCCGCGGAGCTCGTCGCCGGCGAGACTCCGGTGACCTTTTGGTCACGGGCTCAAGCCCGTTGGACTCGCCGCACCACGGGGATCCTCCCCAGCCCTTCCTTTCGTTCCGTAGCACACTGCTTCTCCTTCGCCATCACACGCCCGAAGGTCGTCGCCGCCTTTTCCGTCGCCGACGATGCTTCGGTCGTCCCCGACGCCAGTCATCGTCACCATCGTGTGCGCGGTGCCGGGCCGCGCCCTTAGGTCCAAGCCGTAGGTCCGGAGGCCCCCTGTAGCGCGGCTCCGGCCAACTCCGGTGAGGCGCCGCCGTCGCCTTGGTCGCCGGAGCCCTCCCCGGCGCAGCCACCAACATGGATGCGTGGGCCCCATCACCTGAGTCACTGACGCTGGGCCCCACGGGACCCTGTTGACTGGTTTGACCAGTCAACATGCTGACTGGGCTTCTCTGTGACACTGACGTGCGGGCCCCACCATGTAATTAGATTAACTAAACCGGTTTTATAAATAAAACTAATTAGTTAACCTAACCAGTCACTGACTGCTGGGGCCCACGCCCCCTAACTAACCCTGTTAGCTTAGTTAAGCCTCTGTTAGACAGAGAGGCTGACAGGTGGGTCCCACCTGTCAGTTTGACTGGTCAGCAGAGCTGACGCAATGCTGACGTCACTACTGGCGCAATAAACCTTTTCTGCTTTTAAAATAATTCAGAAATTGGTTTAAACTTTGAAAATCCGTAACTTTTAAACCGTAACTCCGATGAAAATGTTTTCTATATGAAAGTTGCTCAGAAAAATCCAACGAATCCGAATATGCGGTCCGTTCATCTGTCACATGCCCCTAGCATGCTGAACATGGAACTTTCCCCCTCCAGTCATCTGTCTGACACAGGTCCGGAACCGAGAATACATTCCCGGTTGAATTCTCCCTTCACCTATATCGTGTAGCCATACGTTAGGTCACTCCCAGCACAACATATTGCCACGTTATGCTTTGTGATGCTTTGTTTACTTTATATTTACTGTTTCTTCCCCCTCTTCTCTCCGGTAGACCCCGAGGCCGCTGATGCCCCGGTGATCGACTACGTCGTCGACAACGACCCCCTCCTTGCCAGAGCAACCAGGCAAGCCCCCCTTTGATCATCCCGATATCGCCCATTCCATTCTCTCATGCTTGCATTAGATTTTGCTATTGTTATTGTTTGCTCCTATTCTGATGCATAGCCTCCTTTTGTAACCTGCTTATTGTTACCTTACCGGCTTATCCTAAACTGCTTAGTATAGGTTGGTTAGTGATCCATCAGTGACCCCCACCTTGTCCTTGTTGCCCCTGCTTCATCATTGAAGACCCGATCAACGGGATCGAAGACCAGGCCCCTGCACCGCACATCACTTTCCCCTTAGTTGCTCGACACTACTGGGATACTATCGAGTGCCGAGGGTGAGACCTCTACAACACTTCTGATGTTAACCCTGTAGTGTAGCTATTCGGTCGTGGTCATCGAGGGTGATTTCCTCTTTAACCACTTCCGATACGACTCTGTCGTGCAACCCCTCAAGTGTGAACCTCGAGGGTGATTCTTCTACGTTCACCTTGATGATTACATTGAGTGGAACCCACCGAGGGTGATTCCTTGGGTTTTCCTCTTGATGTTTGGACACACGGATACTTGGACTTTACAACTGTTACTTGGAAAGTGATGTGGAGACGGGTTGACCTGGAAGGTGCCCGTGAGATAATTACGAGGCGTGGTCGGGCATTCTTAGCCCTTGCCGCAAGTCCTCGAGACGGGGCAACGGGGTCACCTCTTTCGTGAGTCTCTGCTTGTTACCGCGCGTTCCTAATCCACTACGATTTGGATATTTGATCCGAGGGGCCTCTGGCCTGATAGCACTAACCATCACGTGGGCATAGTATGGGCGTTCTGCGTCGTATGCATCAGCCGAAGCTTAATAGACGTCAGCGACGGAGCGGCGCGCGCCGGGTTGGACTGGTAAGCTCCTGCCTTTTTAGGGAGGTAGCTAGGTCTGCTCACCGGCCGCGTTCGCAACGTGCAGGAGTTCCCGGGGCGATGGCCCATGACCCCTGGGGGCATAGGTTTAGTCCGGCGTGCTTGACCTCTCTATTTAAGCCTAGGTCGGGTTGCGGCGTATTGTTTGGCCGAGGCCGGGCATGACCCTGGAAAGTGTGTCCGGCCGGAGTCAATCGAGCGTGGTGGGTAAGTTGGTGCACCCCTGCAGGGAAGAACTAATCTATGCATAGCCTGTCCTACGGTAACGGACACTTGGAGTTGTATCCCGATCGATACAACTAGAACTGGATACTTGTGATGAGAACTGGATGGTGATGAGGATTTGATTGTGATGATAACTGGATAGTATGGCTCTGGGATTTCTTTCTCGCAGGGAGTCGAGAAAGGATCTCCGGCCGAGGTTGATAACACTACTACCGCTTTACTTTATGCTACTCTACTCCCTCCTGTTTGCTGCAAGGTGGTGGTTTCCAGAAGATGCTAGTCTTCGATAGGACTAGACCTTCTCTCTATTCTGGCATTTCTGCAGCCCAGTCCACATATACAGCCTCCCTTTGATAATGTTGCATATGTAGTGTAGATCCTTGCTTGCGAGTACTTTGGATGAGTACTCACGGTTGCTTTGCTTCCCCTTTTCCCCTTTCTTTCTTCTTTCTGGTTGTTGCAACCAAATGGTGGAGTCCAGGAGCCAGATGCCACCTTTGACGACGGCTGCTACCCCGAGGGTGCCTACTACCACGTGACGGACGCCGACGACCAAGAGTAGTTAGGAGGCTCCCAGGCAGGAGGCCTTGCCTTTTCGATCGTTGTTGTTTTGTGCTAGCCTTCTTAAGGCAAAATTGTCTAACTTATGTCTGTACTCAGATATTGTTGCTTCCGCTGACTCGTTTGTTTTCAAGCTGATGTATTCGAGCCCTCGAGGCCCCTGGCTTGTAATATAAAGCTTGTATTATTTTAATTTGTGTCTAGAGTTGTGTTGTGATATCTTCCCGTGAGTCCTTGATCTTGATCGTACACATTTGCGTGTATGATTAGTGTACGATTGAATCGAGGGCGTCACAAGTTGGTATCAGAGCCGACTGCCTGTAGGTAGCCCCCTTTCCAACTCCTTGGCCGAAGTTGAGTCTAGTTACTGAAAACTTTTACTAACATTGGCTGTGTGGCTTACGGGCCCACGTCGCTATTGGGTGGTATTAGCATCTTTTACTCCTCGTCTATACTCTGGGACTCTGAACTCTCTTCTACTCGGGTAAATGATTTTACTAACATTAGGATCCCGTGACCACATTCACCCCGAAGTTGGATGAAGCCGTAGTTATTCCTTAGAATAGCTTTTTGAGTAGTGCACACCCTGTCGTGTTGACTACGGAGTGGAATCCGTCGTACCTCCTTCATTATGCATGTTTTCATCATGAATGATCCTTATCTTTGCAAATGCTCAATGCTGAACTACCCCTATTACATGTTAGCAGGATGGTTAGACCCACTGGTCGTGGCTGTGGTGCCAACGACCCACCACCGCCTGAATTCTTTACTGGAATGAGGCAACAGATTGAGTTGAATCGCCAATTCATGGAAGGAATGATGGCTCAGTTTCCTCGTCCGAACATGAATCAACAGCCAACCCCAGTTACTCTGCAGGACTTCATGCGCCTCAACCCAACAATCTACCGCAGCTCAACTCAGCCCCTTGATGCTGATGACTGGCTCCGCGACATCACATATGAAATGGAGTCTGCTAGTGTTGCCCCTGCCAGCTATGTCACCTTCGCATCTTTCTTTCTGAAGGGTCCTGCTGCTCAATGGTGGGACAGCCACAGGCGTACCCTACCTGCTGGAACGCTCATCACTTGGCCAGATTTCCAAGCCGCTTTCCGTGCCCGCTTCATTCCTCAGGGAATCATGGACAGGAAGAAGCGCAAGTTCCGTAACCTCACCCAAGGCAACAAGTCTGTAGATGCTTATCAGCGGGAATTCTTGGAATTGTCCCGTTATGCTGAAGAAGACATTGCAACTGATGCTCGTAAGCAAGAGAAGTTTCGTGATGGACTTCACCCTGATATCAAGCTAGCACTGCTCGTTCATGACTTTGCCGACTTCGCCACCTTAGTGAACAAGGCTATTCAGGTTGAGACTAGTCTTCAGGAACACCAGGGATCCCTCAGGCGTAGCCGCGATGCTGGCCCATCTTCGGGCCCGTCAGCGCAGAAGCGTCGGATATGGATTCCCCACAACATGTATCGTCCAACTGCACCTACGCCAAGACAGTCCTATGCTGCACCTCGTCTGCCTCCTCCACCAGAGAGGCAGCCTCTTCGAGTTATACCATCCCAAGCTCCTGCTCCCGATCCCAATGATGGTCTGTGCTTCAGATGTGGCCGCCCCGGCCACCTTGCTAAAGAGTGCACTCAGAAAAAGAGCCAGCTTGCTCTACCTTCAAATGGCCGTAACAATCAGCCCTATAACAACAATGCCAGACCTTATGGTCATGAGCATGCTAATCATGTTGATCTGAATGAAGCTCAAGACCAGCCTGCCACTGTGATGGGTACTCTTCTCGTTAATTCAGTACCAGCTGCTGTTTTATTCGATACAGGAGCATCACATTCTTTCGTATCAGAAGATTTTGCATTCATGCATGGCATTAAATACGAAGAGATGCACACTCCACTAGTGGTAAAAACCCCTGCGGGCCAATGCCAAACCTCCATGATTAGCCACAACGTTTCAGTTGAAATCGAAGGGTTGGAATTCTTTGCATCCCCCATTATTCTGAAGTCTTCCAATATTGACCTAATTCTGGGAATTGATTGGTTGAAAGCACATACGGCTTCTATCGTTTGTGCCTCTAAAACCGTCCATCTTCTACACCCTTCAGATGAGATAGTAAGCTACAATGTTTGTCTGGTTCGAAATGCTGAAGCACGACTTTATGTGCTGAATGCGTTGAACGCGGCACCTCTTGAGGGAATTGAAAAGATTCCAGTCGTCCGCGACTTCCAAGACGTATTTCCAGAAGAACTTCCAGGAATACCCCCTGCCCGGGCTGTCGAGTTCGTCATCGACTTGATACCAGGCACCGTTCCTATTGCAAAACGACCCTACAAGATGCCACCTCATGAACTCCTTGAGCTTAATGAGGATATCGACAAATCTCTTCACAAGGGTTTCATTCGTCCAAGTTCCTCTGCTTGGGGAGCACCTTCTCTCTTCGTCAAGAAGAAGGACGGTACGAACCGTTTGGTCCAAGAATATCGTCCTATCAACCAAGCTACAATTCAAAACAAATACCCCCTTCCTCGGATCAATGATCTGTATGATCAACTGGCTGGTTCATCAATATTCTCTAAACTCGACTTGAGGTTGGGTTACCACCAGATCCGTGTTCGTGAAGAGGATATTCCAAAGACCGCATTTGTGACTCGTTATGGTTCTTACGAGTACACCGTCATGTCATTCGGTTTAACCAATGCTCCAGCTACATTCTCTCGTCTGATGAACTATATATTCATGGATTACCTCGACAAGTTCGTCGTAGTCTATTTGGATGATATCCTGGTATATTCGAAGAATAAAGAAGAACATGCTGAACATCTTCGTCTTGTTCTGGAGAAGCTTCGAGAGCATCAACTTTATGCCAAGTATTCCAAGTGTGAATTCTGGTTACCCGAAGTCACCTACCTTGGTCATGTTATCTCCAAGGATGGTATTGCCGTCAACCCAGAGCGCGTTCAGGCTATTCTTGACTGGACCCCTCCAAAGACTGTCAAGCAAGTCAGAAGCTTTCTCGGACAGGCCAGCTATTGTCGCCGCTTTGTCGAGAACTTCTCCAAGATCGCCAAGCCACTGACTTATCTGCTTCACAAAGGCGTTAAGTTCGATTGGACAGACAAATGTCAGGAAAGTTTCCAGGCACTCAAGGATAAACTGACTTCTGCCCCAGTGCTTGCTCCCCCTGATTCTCGCAAGGACTTTGTCATCTATTGTGACGCTTCACGTCAAGGATTAGGCTGTGTTCTAATGCAAGAGCGCAGGGTGATTGCCTATGCCTCCCGTCAAGTGCGTCCTCACGAAGAAAACTACTCGGTTCATGACCTTGAGCTTGCAGCGGTTATCTTTGCATTGAAGCTATGGCGACAATACCTTCTCGGTAATCATTGTGAGATCTTCACTGATCATCAGAGTCTGAAGTACCTGTTTACTCAGCCAGATCTGAACCTCCGTCAGCAGCGATGGATGGAAGCTATTGCTGACTACAACTGCGGTATATCTTATACACCTGGCAAGGCTAATGTAATGGCCGATGCCCTAAGCCGAAAGTCTTATTGCAATAATCACCAGGTCTACAAAGCTCAACCCCGCCTTTATGAAGAGCTATGCAAGCTGAACCTTCAACTAGTTCCACAGGGTTCTCTGAATAACCTTGTTCTGGAACCAACTCTTCTGAAAGCAATCAAGTCTGCTCAAGCCAAAGATGCTCATGTTGATCTGATGAAAAAGGATCTTGCCTTAGAGAAATCCAGAGATTTCTCACTTGGTGAAGATGGAACCTTATACTTCAGAGATCGCATTGTCGTACCCCGGTTCGAGCTTATGACAGAGAAGGTGATGAAAGAAGCGCATGACACCCCTCTCTCTATTCATCCGGGAAGTACCAAGATGTATCTTGACATCCGTCAGAAGTACTGGTGGTCTAAGATGAAGCAAGACATTGCTCGATATATTGAAGAATGTGACGTTTGTCGTCGCGTCAAAGCAGAACATGAAAAACCGGCTGGACTTCTACAACTGCTTCCGATTCCTGAATGGAAGTGGGATAAGATCCAAATGGACTTCGTCACTGGCCTTCCCAAGTCTCAGAAAGGTAACGATGCTATCTTTGTCGTCATCGACCAATTCTCGAAGGTTGCTCACTTTCTACCAGTCAAGGAGACTATCACTGCTAGTCAATTGGCAACCTTGTATATCTCCCGAATTGTGTCACTCCACGGCATTCCGAAGGAGATCAGTTCAGACCGCGGCAGTATTTTCACTTCTAAGTTCTGGGATAGTTTCCAAGAGGCAATGGGAACTCGTATTACCTGGAGCACTGCTTATCATCCCCAATCCCAAGGCCAAGTCGAGCGAGTCAATGAAATTCTTGAAGACATGCTTCGAGCTTGTGTTATTTCTTTCGGCAAGAAGTGGGAAGAATCTCTCCCTTATGCGGAGTTCTCTTATAACAACAGCTATCAAGCCAGCTTGAAGATGGCACCCTTCGAAGTGCTCTATGGACGTAAGTGCCGAACCCCTCTGAATTGGTCAGAAACTGGGGAACGGGCACTCATTGGTCCGGACATTATTCAACAAGCTGAAGAGCAGGTTCGCATTGTCCGGGATAATCTCAAGGCGGCCCAATCCCGCCAGAAGAGCAACTATGACCGGAAACACTGAGGTTCAACTTACCAACCTGGTGAACAAGCTTATCTGCGTGTCACTCCTTTGAGAGGCACTCATCGGTTCGGAGTCAAGGGAAAGTTAGCTCCTCGCTACATTGGTCCCTTCCGTATTCTCGCCCGTCGTGGACTGGTGGCTTATCAATTGGAGTTGCCACCTCAGTTCTCTCACGTCCATGACGTCTTCCATGTGTCGCAACTTCGTCGATGCTTCAAGGATCCGGAACGTGAAGTGGATCCGGAATTGATTGAAATTCAAGATTATCTCACATACAAGGAGCATCCGATCTGCATTCTTGAAGAAGCTGAACGTCGAACCCGCCAGAAGGTTACTAAGTTCCTCAAGGTGCAATGGTCGAATCATACTAAAGAGGAAGCCACTTGGGAACGCGAAGATAACCTCCGGGCTGAATACCCCGATCTTTTCCCTTCTACCTCTTAATTCTCGGGACGAGAATTTCTTTTAGAGGAGGAGAGTTGTAACACCCCGTTGTAATGATGCTACAGTAACCCCTGGGGTTAAGTTAATCTTTTTGCTAAACATGTTCCTGATCATAATTGTCTCCTTTCTCTTTTAAATTCCAGTTGAATTCAAATTCAAATTTTGTCTGAAATTCAAAATGCTCAGACATGAAAACAAAAATGTTCATCATGTGCAGAATAATCCACAACTACTATTGGTGGTGAACCAACATTTTTGCAAAAAGGTTTGAGTGGCCTAAGCTACTTCAAACAGTGGCCTAAGAAATAAATTAAATGCCTTTTTAATTTATGAAAATGGCAAACTATTTCTAAAGCCTCACAATCTTTTTTTGGCAGTGCCTAATAATTCTTTGAGATTATTTTGTCCAATGGCATAATCTTTTGCAAGGTCTTTATTGGCTAAAAGAAAAAGAAAAGAAAATGCAAAAGCTGTTTAAAAAAAAGGAAAAGAAGAGGGGGTGGGAGAGCCCTGGCCTCCCCTTGGGCCTCGGCGACCCACAGCCCCCTGCCCCCCCTGCCCCTGGGCCTAAGGCCGCAGAGACAGGCCCAGCTGGCCGTCGGTCCATCCCAGCCGGCCCACTCCCCCTTTCCTGTCGCTCTCCCCCCTCCTCCTGTTCCTCCGACCGGGCGAGGCAGAGCGCGCCCGTCCCCGCCGGACCCGCCTCGCTGGCATCGCCCGAGCGAGGGGATAAGGCTTGCGCCTCCTCGCCTCCTTGATCCCCGCCTCCACTTGCACCACCCACTCCACCTGCTCTTTCCCCCACCCTGTCTCGCTCGCCCGCCTCTCCCAAGCGCGCTCGCCGCCGTTCTTCGTCGTCACCGCGGCCACAGCCACTGCCTCGCTCCGCCGTCTTGTCGTGACGCTCCGCCGGGGTCGACTCCGTCGTCTGGTGCCCCCAGGTGGAGCTGGGAAGCACCGCTGACGTCGCACGAGCTCGTCCCCTTCCGCCCTTGTCGCCGGCGAGATCCCTCGAATTCCGGCTTCCCCTGCGCTCCTAAGCTACCAAGGGCCATCGGCGTGCCGCTCGGTGAGCTCTCATACCTTCTCCCTCTCCTTGCCTACTTGGCGCGCCCCCTAGCTGCTTCCCCACGTGCGCCCGAATGCAGCGCCGCGGAGCTCGTCGCCGGCGAGACTCCGGTGACCTTTTGGTCACGGGCTCAAGCCCGTTGGACTCGCCGCACCACGGGGATCCTCCCCAGCCCTTCCTTTCGTTCCGTAGCACACTCCTTCGCCTTCGCCATCACACGCCCGAAGGTCGTCGCCGCCTTTTCCGTCGCCGGCGATGCTCCGGTCGTCCCCGACGCCAGTCATCGTCACCATCGTGTGCGCGGTGCCGGGCCGCGCCCTTAGGTCCAAGCCGTAGGTCCGGAGGCCCCCTGTAGCGCGGCTCCGGCCAACTCCGGCGAGGCGCCGCCGTCGCCTTGGTCGCCGGAGCCCTCCCCGGCGCAGCCACCAACATGGATGCGTGGGCCCCATCACCCGAGTCATTGACGCTGGGCCCCACGGGACCCTGTTGACTGGTTTGACCAGTCAACATGCTGACTGGGCTTCTCTGTGACACTGACGTGCGGGCCCCACCATGTAATTAGATTAACTAAACCGGTTTTATAAATAAAACTAATTAGTTAACCTAACCAGTCACTGACTGCTGGGGCCCACGCCCCCTAACTAACCCTGTTAGCTTAGTTAAGCCTCTGTTAGACAGAGAGGCTGACAGGTGGGTCCCACCTGTCAGTTTGACTGGTCAGCAGAGCTGACGCAATGCTGACGTCACTACCGGCGCAATAAACCTTTTCTGCTTTTAAAATAATTCAGAAATTGGTTTAAACTTTGAAAATCCGTAACTTTTAAACCGTAACTCCGATGAAAATGTTTTCTATATGAAAGTTGCTCAGAAAAATCCAACGAATCCGAATATGCGGTCCGTTCATCTGTCACATGCCCCTAGCATGCTGAACATGGAACTTTCCCCCTCCGGTCATCTGTCTGACACAGGTCCGGAACCGGGAATACATTCCCGGTTGAATTCTCCCTTCACCTATATCGTGTAGCCATACGTTAGGTCACTCCCGGCACAACATATTGCCACGTTATGATTTGTGATGCTTTGTTTACTTTATATTTACTGTTTCTTCCCCCTCTTCTCTCCGGTAGACCCCGAGGCCGCTGATGCCCCGGTGATCGACTACGTCGTCGACAACGACCCCCTCCTTGCCAGAGCAACCAGGCAAGCCCCCCTTTGATCATCCCGATATCGCCCATTCCATTCTCTCATGCTTGCATTAGATTTTGCTATTGTTATTGTTTGCTCCTATTCTGATGCATAGCCTCCTTTTGTAACCTGCTTATTGTTACCTTACCGGCTTATCCTAAACTGCTTAGTATAGGTTGGTTAGTGATCCATCAGTGACCCCCACCTTGTCCTTGTTGCCCCTGCTTCATCATTGAAGACCCGATCAACGGGATCGAAGACCAGGCCCCTGCACCGCACATCACTTTCCCCTTAGTTGCTCGACACTACTGGGATACTATCGAGTGCCGAGGGTGAGACCTCTACAACACTTCTGATGTTAACCCTGTAGTGTAGCTATTCGGTCGTGGTCATCGAGGGTGATTTCCTCTTTAACCACTTCCGATACGACTCTGTCGTGCAACCCCTCAAGTGTGAACCTCGAGGGTGATTCCTCTATGTTCACCTTGATGATTACATTGAGTGGAACCCATCGAGGGTGATTCCTTGGGTTTTCCTCTTGATGTTTGGACACACAGATACTTGGACTTTACAACTGTTACTTGGAAAGTGATGTGGAGACGGGTTGACCTGGAAGGTGCCCGTGAGATAATTACGAGGCGTGGCTTGCCGCAAGTCCTCGAGACGGGGCAACGGGGTCACCTCTTTCATGAGTCTCTGCTTGTTACCGCGCGTTCCTAATCCACTACGATTTGGATATTTGATCCGAGGGGCCTCTGGCCTGATAGCACTAACCATCACGTGGGCATAGTATGGGCGTTCTGCGTCGTATGCATCAGCCGAAGCTTAATAGACGTCAGCAACGGAGCGGCGCGCGCCGGGTTGGACTGGTAAGCTCCTGCCTTTTTAGGGAGGTAGCTAGGTCTGCTCACCGGCCGCGTTCGCAACGTGCAGGAGTTCCCGGGGCGATGGCCCATGACCCCTGGGGGCATAGGTTTAGTCCGGCGTGCTTGACCTCTCTATTTAAGCCTAGGTCGGGTTGCGGCGTATTGTTTGGCCGAGGCCGGGCATGACCCTGGAAAGTGTGTCCGGCCGGAGTCAATCGAGCGTGGTGGGTAAGTTGGTGCACCCCTGCAGGGAAGAACTAAACTATGCATAGCCTGTCCTACGGTAACGGACACTTGGAGTTGTATCCCGATCGATACAACTAGAACTGGATACTTGTGATGAGAACTGGATGGTGATGAGGATTTGATTGTGATGATAACTGGATAGTATGGCTCTGGGATTTCTTTCTCGCGGGGAGTCGAGAAAGGATCTCCGGCCGAGGTTGATAACACTACTACCGCTTTACTTTATGCTACTCTACTCCCTCCTGTTTGCTGCAAGATGGTGGTTTCCAAAAGATGCTAGTCTTCGATAGGACTAGACCTTCTCTCTATTCTGGCATTTCTGCAGCCCAGTCCACATATACAGCCTCCCTTTGATAATGTTGCATATGTAGTGTAGATCCTTGCTTGCGAGTACTTTGGATGAGTACTCACGGTTGCTTTGCTTCCCCTTTTCCCCTTTCTTTCTTCTTTCTGGTTGTTGCAACCAGATGGTGGAGTCCAGGAGCCAGATGCCACCTTTGACGACGGCTGCTACCCCGAGGGTGCCTACTACCACGTGACGGACGCCGACGACCAAGAGTAGTTAGGAGGCTCCCAGGCAGGAGGCCTTGCCTTTTCGATCGTTGTTGTTTTGTGCTAGCCTTCTTAAGGCAAAATTGTCTAACTTATGTCTGTACTCAGATATTGTTGCTTCCGCTGACTCGTTTGTTTTCAAGCTGATGTATTCGAGCCCTCGAGGCCCCTGGCTTGTAATATAAAGCTTGTATTATTTTAATTTGTGTCTAGAGTTGTGTTGTGATATCTTCCCGTGAGTCCTTGATCTTGATCGTACACATTTGCGTGTATGATTAGTGTACGATTGAATTGAGGGCGTCACAAAATCTTTACCCAAAACTTGAAAACTTCACAACACAAAACTTAAAAGAAAATCTAGTGAGCTCCATTAGTAAAAGAAAACAAACCACCACTTCAAGGTACTGTAATTAACTCATTATTTATTTATATTGGTGTTAAACATACCGTATTCCAACTTTTCTATGGTTCATAAACTCTATTACTAGCCATAGATTCATCAAAATAAGCAAACAACACACGAAAAACAGAATCTGTCAAAAACAGAACAGTCTGTAGTAATCTGAAGGTTTCGAATACTTCTGGAAGCCCAAAAATTCTAAAATAAATTTCTGGACGTGAGGAATTTATCTATTAATCATCTTAAAAATAATTAACTAAATAGCACTCTCCAGTAAAAATGGCAGCAAATCTCGTGAGCGCTAAAGTTTCTGTTTTTTACAGCAAGATCGCAAAGACTTTCCCCAAGTCTTCCCAAAGGTTCTACTTGGCACAAACACTAATTAAAAGCATAAAACCACATATAAACAGAGGCTATATGAATTATTTATTACTAAACAGAATTAAAAAGCAAGAAACAAAAATAAAATTGGGTTGCCTCCCAACAAGCGCTATCGTTTAACGCCCCTAGCTAGGCATAAAAGCAAGGATAGATCTAGGTATTATCATCTTTGGTATGCAATCCATAAGTGGCTCTCATAATAGATTCATAAGTTAATTTAATTTTTTTTCTAGGAAAGTGTTCCATGCCCTTCCTTAACGGAAATTGGAATCTAATATTCCCTTCCTTCATATCAATAATTGCACCAATCGTTCTAAGGAAAGGTCTACCAAGAATAATAGGAGATGTAGGATTGCAATCTATATCAAGGACAACGAAATCTACGGACACATAATTCCTATTTGCAACAATAAGAACATCATTAATTCTTCCCATAGGTTTCTTAATGGTGGAATCCGCAAGATGCAACTTTAAAGAACAATCATCAAATTCACGAAAACCTAGCACGTCACACAAAGTTTTAGGAATCGTGGAAACACTAGCACCCAAATCACATAAAGCAAAGCATTCATGATCTTTAATATTAATTTTAATTGTAGGTTCCCACTCATCATGAGGTTTTCTAGGGATACAAACTTCCAATTCAAGCTTTTTTTCATAAGATTGCATTAAAGCATCAACGATATGTTTAGTAAAAGCTTTATTTTGACTATAAGCATGCGGAGAATTTAGCACGAATTGCAACAAGAAAATACAATCTATCAAAGAGCAATTATCATAATTAAATTTTTTGAAATCCAAGATAGTGGGTTCATTGCTATATAAAGTTTTAACCTCGATCTTTCATCCCACTTTTATCAATTTTTGCATCAAGATCTAAAAACTCCGAATCATTGGGACGCCTTATAACTAAAATTGACTCATCTCCAGTCCCATAATTATCAAGATTCATATTTCAAAACAAAGATTTAACTGGGGACACATCAATAACTTTTAGATCTTCATCATTATTATCATGGAAACTAGAAGAACACGCTTTCACAAACCAATCTTTTTTAGCACGCATCCTAGCAGTTCTTTCTTTGCACTCATCAATGGAAATTCTCATAGATTTGAGAGACTCATTGATATCATGCTTGGGTGGAATAGATCTAAGTTTCAAAGAATCAACATCAAGAGAAATTCTATCCATGTTCCTAGCCAACTCATCAATCTTAGACAATTTTTCTTTAATCAAAGCATTGAAACTCTTTTACGAACTAATAAAGTCTTTAATATTAGATTCAAAATCAGAGGGCATCTTATTATAATTTCCATAAGAATTGTTGTAGAAATTACCATAATTATTAGAGGAATTACTAGGAAACGACCTAGGATTAAAATTACCTTTATACGCGTTATTACCAAAATTGTTCCTACCAACAAAATTCACATCCATAGATTCATTATTATTCTCAATCAAAGTAGACAAAGGCATATCATTAGGATCAGAAGAAACACTTTTATTAGCAAACAATTTCATAAGTTCATCCATCTTTCCACTCAAAATATTGGTTTCTTCTATAGCATGCACCTTTTTATTAGTAGATCTTTCAGTATGCCATTGAGAATAATTAACCATAATATTATCTAGGAGTTTAGTAGCTTCTCTTAAAGTGATTTCCATAAAAGTGACTCCTGCGGCCGAATCTAAAAGATTTCTAGAAGCAAAGTTCAATCCGGCATAGAATTTTTGTATAATCATCCAAATATTCAAACCATGTGTAGGGAAATTATGTATCAGTAATTTCATCCTCTCCCAAGCTTGTGCAACATGTTCATGATCAAGTTGCTTAAAATTCATAATATCGTTTCTAAGGGTGATGATCTTAGTGGGAGGAAAATACTTAGAGATAAAAGCATCTTTGCACTTATTCCATGAATCGATACTATTCTTAGGCAAAGACGAAAACCAAGTTTTAGCACGACCTCTAAGAGAAAATGGGGATAGCTTCAGTTTAACAATATCATTGTCCACATCTTTCTTCTTTTGCATATCACACAAATCAACAAAGTTGTTTATATGGCTAGCGGCATCATCACTAGGAAGGCCAGAAAACGGATCTTTCATGACAAGATTCAACAAGGCAGCATTAATTTCACAAGATTCGGCATCGGTAAGAGGAGCAATCGGAGTGCTAATAAAATCATTATTGTTGGTATTGGAAAAGTCACACAATTTAGTATTATATTGAGCCATCGTGACGATGAAGCAATCCAACACACGAGCAAACAAGAAACGAGCAAAAAGAGACGGACTAGAAAAGAGAAGGGGAACGGAAAAGGAGGGTGAATAAAATGGCAAGGGTGAAGTGGAGGAGAGGAAAACAAGAGGCAAATGGCAAATAATATAATGTGAGGGATAAGAGTTTGTGATGGGTACTTGGTATGTCTTGACTTGTGCGTGACTCCCAGGCAACGGCGCCAGAAATCCTTCTTGCTACCTATTGAGCACTACGTTGGTTTTCCCTTGAAGAGGAAAGGGTGATGCAGCAAAGTAGCGTAAGTATTTCCCTCAGTTTTTGAGAACCAAGGTATCAATCCAGTAGGAGGCCACACGCAAGTCCCTCGTACCTACACAAACAAATAAGAACCTCACAACCAACGCGATAAAGGGGTCGTCAGTCCCTTCACGGTCACTTACGAGAGTGAGATCTGATAGAGATAATAATGATAAGATAAATATTTTTGGTATTTTTATGATATAGATTGAAAGTAAAGATTGCAAAGTAAAATAGATTGGAAACTTATATGATGGAAAATAGACCCGGGGGCCATAGGTTTCGCTAGTGGCTTCTCTCAAGATAGCATAAGTATTACGGTGGGTGAACAAATTAATGTCAAGCAATTGATAGAAAAACAAATAATTATGAGAATATCTAGGCATGATCATGTATATAGGCATCACGTCCGTGACAAGTAGACCGACTCCTGCCTGCATCTACTACTATTACTCCACACATCGACCTCTATCGAGCATGCATCTAGAGCATTAAGTTCATAAGAACAGAGTAACGCATTAGGTAAGATGACATGATGTAGAGGGATAAACGCAAGTAATATGATATAAACCCCATCTTTTTATCCTCGATGGCAACAATACAATACGTGTCGTTTCCCTTTCTGTCACTAGGATCGAGCACCGCAAGATTGAACCCAAAGCTAAGCACTTCTCCCATTGCAAGAAAGATCAATCTAGTAGGCCAAACCAAACTGATAATTCGAAGAGACTTGCAAAGATAACCAGTCATGCATAAAAAGATTTCAGAGAAGAATCAAATATTGTTCATAGATAGACTTGATCATAAACCCACAATTCATCAGATCTCGACAAACACACCGCAAAAAGAGTTACATCGAATAGATCTCCAAGAAGATCGAGGAGAACTTTGCATTGATATTCAAAGAGAGAGAAGAAGCCATCTAGCTAATAACTATGGACCCGAAGGTCTGAAGTAAACTACTCACACATCATCGGAGGGGCCATGGAGTTGATGTAGAGGCCCTCCGTGATCGATGCCCCTTCGGCGGAGCTCCGAAAAAGGCCCCAAGATGGGATCTCTTGGGTACATAAGGTTGCGGCAGTGGGAATAGGGTTTCGTGGTGCTCCTGGATGTTGTCGGGGTATGTGAACATATATAGGAGGAAGAAGTAGGTCGGTTGATCCACGAGGGGCCGACGAGAGGGAGGGCGCGCCCCCTACCTCGTGGACTCCTCGTCTGTTTCTTGACGTCCACTCCAAGTCCTCTGGATCACGTTTGTTCCAAAAATCATGCTCTTGAAGGTTTCATTCCGTTTGGACTCCGTTTGATACTCCTTTTCTGCGAAACACTGAAATAGGAAAAAAAACAATTTGCACTGGGCCTTGGGTTAATATATTAGTCCCAAAAATAATATAAAAGTGTAAAATAAAGCCCATTAACATCCAAAACAGATAATATAATAGCATGGAACAATCAAAAATTATAGATACGTTGGAGACGTATCAGTTCCTGAGGACATGGGAGAAGTCTTGCTATAAGTAGTCATGTGAATTTGGTATTCATTCGATATTTTGATGAGATGTATGTTGTCTTTCCTCTAGTGGTGTCATGTGAATGTCGACTACATGACACTTCACCATTGTTTGGGCCTAGAAGAAGGCATTGGGAAGTAATAAGTAGATGATGGTTTGCTAGAGTGACAGAAGCTTAAACCCTAGTTTATGCGTTGCTTCGTAAGGGGCTGATTTGGATCCATATGTTTCATGCTATGGTTAGGTTTACCTTAATACTTCTGTTTTAGTTGCGGATGCTTGCAATAGGGGTTAATCATAAGTGGGATGCTTGTCCAAGGAAGGACAGTATCCAAGCACCAGTCCACCCACATATCAAATTATCAAAGTACCGAACGCAAATCATATGAGCGTGATGAAAACTAGCTTGACGATAATTCCCATGTGTCCTCGGGAGCGCTTTCCTTTATATAAGAGTTTGTCCAGGCTTGTCCTTTGCTACAAAAAGTATTGGGTCATATTTATGCACCTTATTTACTTTTATTACTTGTTACCCTGTAACACCCCGGATGTGATTTACCCAATATGTACTCCAACTCTTGCCGTTTCCGGCCTTAAGTTATTTTATTTTCTCGGGTTCGGGTTTTTGTCTCCGTGTGTTGTTGTCGTTGTCATGCATCTCATATCATGTCATCATGTGCATTGCATTTGCATACGTGTTCATCTCATGCATTCGAGCATTTTCCCCGTTGTCTGTTTTGCATTTCGGCGCTTCGTTCTCCTCCGGTGGTCATTTCTACCTTTCTTTCGTGTGTGGGGATTAAACATTTCCGGATTGGACCGAGACTTGCCAAGCGGACTTGGTTTACTACCGGTAGACCGCCTATCAAGTTTCGTACCATTTGGACTTCGTTTGATGCTCCAACGGTTAACTGAGGGACCGAAAAGGCCTTGTGTGTGTTGCAGCCCAACACCCCTCCAATTTGGCCCAAAACCTACCAAAGACCCTTCCATCACCTAGAGCGTTCGATCACGATCGCGTGGCCGAAAACCGCACCTCATTTGGACTCTCCTAGCTCCCTCTATGCCTATAAATAGGTCCTCCTCCGAAAATCCGGATCTCCCCCGTCCAAACCCTAAAAAAAATCCGTCTCCGCCGCCACCGGACACGTCCGGACGGAGCCGGACGCGTCCGCCCGATCCGCCGCCGCCAATTAGCCGCCGCCACCTGTCCCGCGGGGGACCGCATCGCCGCCTCAGCCCCGCCGGCCCGCGAGGCCCAGGCCGGGCCCTCCCGTCGCCGACCGGGCCCGAGCTGCCTACCGCCCGCGCCGCCCCTCTCCTTCATCTCCGGCCACCCAGCGCCACCGCACCGCCATCGCTAGCGACCGCGTCGCTCCGGTTACCGCCCCGCCTCACCTCGCCAAGTGCGCCCGCGCCGCCCCGAAGCTTCGGTCGCCGCGCCAGGGAGCCGCCGACTCCATCCCCGTCCTCTCCCTCGCCGTCCCCGGTGATCTTCGTCGTCCCCGGCCACCGCGGTCTTCAACTCCGGCGAAGGCTCCGACGACCCCGATCCGCTACAGTGCGCCGCGATCCAGATCTGGACTGCTACAGGAACACTAAGGGTTGACCCCCCCCTTTTATTTTCTAAGTCTGCGGTTTATTTGCTCCTATTCATCCCATCGTAACTCCTCATCCGTAGCTCCATTTTGGGCATATAGCATATAAAAATGTTCGTCTCAAAGAGCACATCATTTCATCTCATTGCATCATTTTCATTTGAGTTCATCTTGATGCCAAAATTCTGTTAGAAGAGTGCTACTTGAGATATTTGTCAGATCTGCTGCTCCATTCAGATATTTGTCATTTTTGCCATGATTATTGTGTGCATGATATGCCCATGAGCTCTACATATGTTTTGTTAAGGGTTTTTCCATCTTTCCAGAGGTGCAACCCATGTATTTTTGTGATGTGTGTGGTGACTAGCACAAGCTTGCAAAGTGAGGCATTTGCTAATGCTGATTTCAGGGACTTGGCATTTCCACTAAGTCCTTGAGCTGGTTATCTCATATTGCCATATGTTCATGTTGTTTCCTAGTGATCCGTGCCTCTTTTGAGGATGATCAGTAAGGATTTTTTGTTAATCTTGTAGTGCTCTATCCATCCATGTCCTTGTTTGAAATTATGGAGCACCCTAGCTTGAGTCGATCGAGCTCTACTTTTGTCATTTCGTGAATCTGGGCAGATTGTCTACTCGTTAGCAATTTTGCCGAGGATGTTGTAGTTGATCCGTGCATGCTATGGTATTGTTCTTGCCATGTCTAGCCTGTATTTTGTGTATTCTTGATGGGTTTATGCCTAGCTCGTCATGACTTGCTCTTTAGTGAGTGCATCGAGCTCGTAAACATGCCTACATGTGTTTTAGCATGCTCCAGTTTTCACTAAGTCTGAGAACTGATTATGTTTTTGCCATGTTCACATGCATGCAATTGTATTTTCTGATCCCTTTTGGTTCAAGGTCACTAAGGGACTTTTGTTAAGCTCTTTGAGTAGCTCCATGCCATGCTTTACTTTGCCATGTTCAGGTCCTATAGAATATTGTTTTCATGCTCCGAAGAGTGCTGTCTGATCTGAGATTCCAGACAAGTGTTAATTTCACTAAGTCTGAAATCTGTCTGTCAAATGCATTTTTGCCATGCTTGGTTGAACCTGTTAATGGATGAATTGGCCGTAGCTCAGTGCTAGACTTTTGTTAAGCTTCATGAATGCATCCCTGCCATGTATTTTTATGCCATGTTTGGGTGCTGTAGCATGTTCATCTTGTTGCATTTAGATGACTACTTGCTGTAAATCGCAGACCGGTGTCATATTTGAATTGCTTGCCATTTCCAAACCGTAACTCCGATTCCGGCGTTCTTTATATCGTTTTCAAGCGATTTCATCTCATCTTTCCAGTGGCACACTTGGATTTCCAAATTGAGGCCAGGCTCATGCATCCCTTGTCAAATCTTGCATACGCATCCCGCATCGCATCCCGCATAGCATACCATCCTTGCATCATATTGTTTGAGCTTTGCACGTGGTTGATTGTGTTCCGTTTGCTTGTTTGTATTGTTTGGGTAGAGCCGGGAGACGAGTTCGCTAATGAGGAGCCCGTTGAGTTTGCTTTCGAGGATCCAGTCAACTCTGACAACTTTGCAGGCAAGATGATCATACCCTCGAAATCACTACTATCTTTGCTTTGCTAGATGCTCGATCTTTTGCTATGCCATGCTACGATGCCTACCACTTGCTTTCAAGCCTCCCAAATTGCCATGTCAAACCTCTAACCCACCATGTCCTAGCAAACCGTTGATTGGCTATGTTACCGCTTTGCTCAGCCCCTCTTATAGCGTTGCTAGTTGCAGGTGAAGATTGGAGACCGTTCTTTGTTGGAACATTATTTACTTGTTGGGATATCATTATATTGCCATGTTATCTTAATGCATCTATATACTTGGTAAAGGGTGGAAGGCTCGGCCTCTCGCCTAGTGTTTTGTTCCACTCTTGCCGCCCTAGTTTCCGTCATATCGGTGTTATGTTCCCGGATTTTGCGTTCCTTACGCGGTTGGGTTATAATGGGAACCCCTTGACAGTCCGCCTTGAATAAAACTCCTCCAGCAATGCCCAACCTTGGTTTTACCATTTTCCACCTAGCCGTTTCCCTTGGGTTTCGCAGACTCAAGGGTCATCATATTTTCAACCCTCGGGCCAGTGCTCCTCTGAGCGTTGGTCCAACCTAGAGCACCGTGCGGGGCCGTCCCTTGGCAACTTGGGTTACGTTGGCTCCCATACGCTTAGCTTATCCGGTGTGCCCTGAGAACGAGATATGTGCAGCTCCTATCGGGATTTGTCGGCACAGCGGGTGGTGTTGCTGGACTTGTTTTACCATTGTCGGAGTTGTCTTGAAGAACCGGGATACCGAGTCTGATCGGAACGTCTCGGGAGGAGGTCTATTCCTTCATTGACCGTGAGAGCTTGTCATGGGCTAAGTTGGGACTCCCCTACAGGGATTTGAACTTTCGAAAGCCGTGCCCATGGTTATGGGCAGATGGGAATTTGTTAATGTCCGGTTGTAGATAACTTGAACCTTAACTTAATTAAAATGAATGAACAGTGTGAGTTACCATGATGGTCTCTTCTCGGCGGAGTCCGGGAAGTGAACATGGTGTTGGAGTAATGCTTGCGCAGGTTGTCCTCTAGTTTCTCGCTCGTGCTTTGCCTCCTCTTCTCGCTCTCTTTTGCAAACAGGATAGCCACCATATATGCTAGTCGCTTGCTGCAGCTCCACACATATTACCTTGCCTTACCTATTAAGCTTAAATAGTCTTGATCGCGAGGGTGCGAGATTGCTAAGTCCCTGTGGCTCACAGATTACTTCCAAACCAGATGCAGGGCCTGATGATTCTGCTCCAGGTGACATGCTTGAGCTCAAGTGGGAGTTCGACGAGGACTCTCAACGATACTACGTGTCTTTCCCTGATGATCGGTAGTGGTGCCCAGTTGGGGTGATCGGGACCGTGTCGCATGTTGGGTTATCTTTTATTTTGGCGCCGTAGTCAGGCCATGAGTGTTTGAATGTTGTAATGTTATTTATGGACTTTGATTGACGTGGCGAGTGTGCCAACTATGTATCTCCCCTTTATTATTTATGTTACATGGGATGTTGTGAAGATTGCCTAACTTGCGATATTGCTTTCAATGCGGTTATGTCTCTAAGTCGTGCCTCGACACATGGGAGCTATAGCCGCATCGAGGGCGTTACAAGTTGGTAATCAGAGCCTTCCCCGACCTTAGGAGCCCCATTGCTTGATCGTTTTAGCAGCCGAGTTGTGTCTAGAAAAATGTTTTGAGTCATTTAGGAATTATATATCGGAGAGTTTAGGAATTCTTTTTACTCCCCAGTCTCCTCATCGCTCTGGTAAGGCATCCTAACGTAGAGTTTTGACTCTTCTCTTATCAAATTTCACTAAAAAAAATTAGGATCACGCGGGTATCTTGGAATCATTCCGATGGTTTTATGACAAGAACATTGTCTTGGTGCCTCCTGTCAGGGGTTTTGTGGAAGTGTCCCGGGGAGTTGAGCTCTGAGGTGTTGTCGTCATAATTTTATCGTTGCAGTTCTGGAATACCTGAGTTTAGTACGCCGACATCGAAAATCTCTTTTATGCAGTTCGTTGGTGAGATAACCTCGACGCCACCCAGTACTGGGGCGGGAGTTCGGGAGTATCGCCATAACTTGTATAACGGATGCTTTTCGAAGGTTAAGGTAGATGGTTTCCAAAGTTTTTCTCGGTTATGTGTTGAAGGATTGATACAGCTGGATGTAGGAATTGCTAGATTTGGGTGAGATATTATGCTTCCCCTGTATCCCCAACACCTGATTGCATAACCGGAAAAGTTCGGGAGTTTCATAGGTGGGAATTCTTGTAGCTCTAGTTCTTCTTCCACGAATATTTGGTTTGAGATTGGGATTTCTTACCGAGTATTTGTTCTTGATCCGTACCTTGTTGATTTATTTCTCTACCTAAATTCTAAGTGGCTTATCAATTTATGGATATGTGACCATTTCAAGAGGAATGCATTCGTTCATTTTGTTTGGATGTGAAGACTATATGTTGCAATTTTCATTCCGTTGGATTCAGCTTCAATATTTGTCTATCAATGTGCTAATGGATGTCAACCTCTTCAGGATGGCTCCTCCAACGCGCATGACTCCGAATCCTGATCCGCCACTACCTCCTCCTCCTCCGGAGGCATGGCAAGCTGTGATGGCCGCAACCAATGCAAACACACAGTTGATCATGCAAATTCTTCAAGAGCGCAATCAAGGCAACCAAGGGAACCAAGGCAACAATCAAAATCACTTTGCTACACTCAACCAGTTCCTTGCTAACGGGCCAAAGACTTTCAGCAATTGTGTTGAGGCAACTGATGCTGACGATTGGCTCGTGGATCTGTGCAAGCATTTCGAGTGCAGTAACGTCAGGCCTGAGGACTTCGTCAAGTTCGCTTCCTTCCAACTCAAAGATCAAGCTGCAGAATGGTTCCAGCAGTACAAGGATTTCAGAGGTGGACGTGCAATTACCTGGGATGAATTCTGTCAAGATTTCAGAGCTCATCATATTCCCCAGAGTGTGGTTGAAAGCAAGCGTGAGGAATTCCGCAACCTCAAGCAAGGCTCTTTGTCTATCTATGACTATAACAAGTTGTTCCAGAAGCTCGCCCGCTTTGCCAAGCAGGACGTCCCTGATGAGAAGAGCATGATATACCAGTTTAGGGGTGGTCTCAGAGAAGAAATTCAGCTAGCTCTTGTTCTCTTGGAACCCTTGAGGTACGATGAGTTCTACAACATGGCATTGAAGCAAGAGGCCGCTCAACTGAGGTGTGATGCTTCCAAGAAGCGAGCCAGAGATGCTACTCCTTCTTCCTCTACTCAAATGGCCAAGCAGCAGAAGTATTGGCTTCCTCCTCCTCCATTCCGTCAGTCGTATCAGCAGAAGAGCAAAGGTGGCAGTGGATCTTCCCACCCACCCAACCCTGGCTTTCAAAACAAGACTTCGTCTCAAGCTCCAAGATCGAGTGCTTCGTATCACCGTCCGCTTTCAGAGGTCACGTGCAACAAGTGCCAACAGAAGGGTCACTATGCCAACAAGTGCTTCAACCAGAGGCGTCTTCCTCCTCCTCCTCCTCCTGTGAGATCGGCAAGTACAGTTGTGGTCAAGCATAACCCCAAGCACGCCAAGGTTAACATGGTGAATGCAGCTCAGGCAAAGGACTCGCCAGATGTCATCATGGGTAACTTTCCAGTTAACTCGTTTCCCGTGAAAGTTCTTTTTGACACTGGTGCATCGCATTGTTTCATGTCAAGATCATTTGTTTCCAAGCATGACTTGGTTTCGCAAATGTTGAGTAAACCTATGGGAGTGGTTTCTCCGGCTAAGTCTGTGAGGGCTACTTCAATAGTCCCGGATGTTTCTATCATGTTGGGTGACTTCAAGTTTCTGGCTTCTCCAATGGTTCTTGGTAACTCGGATATTGATCTTATTCTCGGAATGGATTGGCTTTCTAAGCACAAGGCTCAGCTTGATTGTGCAGCCAGGCAGATTCAATTGACTCATTCGTCTGAGGATGTAATTGTCTTTGCCGCGAATGACGATACCATCCGTCTATTTTCTCTCAATGAGAAGGGTGAACTGGATGCTATCTCGCAAATTCCAGTTGTTTGTGAATATCAAGACGTCTTTCCAGAAGAGCTTCCAGGAATGCCTCCGCACCGGCCAGTTGAATTCGTCATCGATCTTGAGCCTGACACGGAACCAGTGTGCAAGCGTCCTTACAAGCTCGGACCTGAAGAGTTGAAGGAGCTGAAGAAGCAACTCGATATTCAAGAGAGAATGGGTCTCATCCGGCCTAGTTCTTCTTTGTGGGGTTGTGGTGTTCTTTTTGTGAAGAAGAAGGATGGAACGGACTGACTTTGTGTTGATTACCGTCCATTGAACAAGAAGACCATCAAGAACAAATACCCACTTCCCAACATCAACGAGCTGTTCGAACAACTCAAAGGTGCCCAAGTATTCTCCAAGCTTGATCTCCGTATGGGTTATCATCAGATTCTAATCCGTGAACAATATATTCCCAAGATGGCTTTCAGGACAAGCCATGGTTCATATGAATACACTGTCATGTCTTTTGGCCTCGTCAACGCTCCTCCGATGTTCTCTCGCATGATGAACTTCATCTTCAACGACTACACCAATGACTTCGTTTTGGTCTATCTCGATGACATCCTGGTTTTCTCGAAGAACAAGGAAGATCATGCCAAGCACTTGCGTTTGGTACTCGATAAGTTGAGGGAACACCAGTTCTACGCCAAGTTCTCCAAGTGCGAATTTTGGCTCGATGAGGTTCTTTATCTTGGTCATATCATCTCTGCCAAGGGCATTGCGGTGAATCCTGAGAAGGTGTCTGCTATTGTGAATTGGGAACCTCCTCAGAACGTGAAGCAACTCCGTAGCTTCCTCGGTCTCGCAAGCTATTGCCGAAGATTCGTTGAAAACTTTTCTAAGATTGCGAAGCCTCTCTCAAATCTTCTCCAGAAACACGTCAAGTACGTTTGGTCTCCGGAGTGTGACATTGCTTTCAACACTTTGAAAGAGAAATTGGTCACTGCTCCAGTTCTGACTCCGCCTGATGAATCCAAGCCGTACGAGGTCTTTTGTGATGCCTCTCTCCAAGGTCTTGGCGCAGTGTTGATGCAAGAGAAGAAAGTTGTGGCTTATACCTCTCGTCAGTTGAAGCCCAACGAGAAGAACTACCCCACTCATGATCTCGAGTTGGCGGCAGTTGTGCATGCTCTTTTGACTTGGAGACATCTCTTATTGGGAAGAAAAGTGGACATTTTCACTAATCACAAGAGTCTCAAGTACATCTTCACTCAGCCTAATCTCAACCTCAGGCAAACTCGATGGGTCGAAATGATTCAAGAGTATAATCCGAGTATCGAGTATACTCCAGGCAAGGCCAATGTGATTGCTGACGCATTGAGCAGGAAGGCTTATTGCAACAGTTTGATTCTCAAGCCTTATCAACCCGAGCTTTGTGAAGCTTTCCGCAAACTTAATCTGTAAGTTGTTCCTCAAGGTTTCCTCGCCAACCTTCAAGTCTCTCCTACCTTGGAAGACCAGATTCGCCAAGCCCAGCTTCTTGATGCTATGGTGAAAAAGGTGAAGATTGGGATTGCCAAGAGTCAACCCAAGTACAAGTGCTACCGCCTTGATGACAAGGATACTCTCTTCTTCGAGGATCGTATTGTTGTGCCCAAGGGTGACCTACGTAAAGTGATCATGAACGAGGCTCAAAATTCTCTCCTCTCCATCCACCCTGGGAGCACGAAGATGTATCAGGACCTCAAGCAGGCTTATTGGTGGATTCGAATGAAGCGTGAGATTGCTCAATTCGTGAATGAATGTGATGTCTGCAGAAGAGTGAAGGCAGAACATCAAAGGCCAGCTGGTCTCCTCCAACCTCTTTCCATTCCAGAATGGAAGTTTGACCACAATGAAATGGACTTTGTGACTGGGTTTCCAAAGTCCAAACGTGGCAATGATGCTATATTCGTTGTCATCGACAAACTCACTAAAGTGGCTCACTTTCTGCCTATCAAAGAGTCAATCACTGCGGCTCAATTGGCGGAACTCTATACCTCTCGAATTGTCACGGTATTCCACAAGTGATCTCTTCAGACAGTGGCAGCATCTTTACCTCCAAGTTTTGGGATTCTTTTCAGAAGGCCATGGGCACCAACATCCGCTTCAGCACAGCTTTCCATCCTCAAACTAGCGGTCAAGTCGAGCGTGTCAACCAGATTCTTGAAGATATGCTCAGGGCTTGTGTGATCTCCTTCGGCATGAAGTGAGAGGATTGTCTTCCATATGCTGAATTCTCCTACAACAAAAGTTTTCAAGCAAGTTCGGGCAAGGCCCCATTCGAAATTCTGTATGGTAGGAAGTGCCGTACTCCTCTCAACTGGTCTGAAACCGGTGAACGCCAACTTCTCGGAAATGACTTAATCACAGAGGCAGAGGAGATGTGCAAAGTCATTCGAGGTAACCTCAAAGTAGCCCAATCCCGTCAGAAGAGCTACTATGACAGTAAGCACCGTGATTTGGCTTTCGAGATCGGAGATCATGTTTACCTCCGCGTCTCTCCAATGAAAGGTACTCGTCGCTTCGGTATCAAAGGGAAGCTTGCCCCCAGATACGTGGGACCTTTCAAGATTGTCAGCAAGAGAGGCGATCTCGCCTATGAACTCGAGCTTCCTTCTTCAAACTTTGCAAATGTTCATGATGTGTTCCATGTCTCTCAGCTCCGTAAGTGCTTCAAGACTCCTGACCGCACCGTCAACTTCGAGGACATTGAGCTCCAAGAAGATCTCTCTTATCGTGAGCACCCAGTTGCTATTCTTGAAGAGACTGAACGCAAGACTCGCAACAAGTCAATCAAATTCCTCAAAGTCAAGTGGTCACACCATTCCGACCGTGAAGCTACCTGGGAACGCGAGGATCACCTCCATTCTGAGTACCCGGCATTCTTTCAGTCCTAGATCTCAGGACGAGATCCTTTTGTAGTGGTGGAGTGTTGTAACACCCCGGATGTGATTTACCCAATATGTACTCCAACTCTTGCCGTTTCCGGCCTTAAGTTATTTTATTTTCTCGGGTTCGGGTTTTTCTCTCCGTGTGTTGTTGTCGTTGTCATGCATCTCATACCATGTCATCATGTGCATTGCATTTGCATACGTGTTCATCTCATGCATTCGAGAATTTTCCCCGTTGTCCGTTTTGCATTCCGGCGCTTCGTTCTCCTCCGGTGGTCATTTCTACCTTTCTTTCGTGTGTGGGGATTAAACATTTCCGGATTGGACCGAGACTTGCCAAGCGGACTTGGTTTACTACCGGTAGACCGCCTGTCAAGTTTCGTACCATTTGGACTTCGTTTGATGCTCCAACGGTTAACCGAGGGACCGAAAAGGCCTCGTGTGTGTTGCAGCCCAACACCACTCCAATTTGGCCCAAAACCTACCAAAGACCCTTCCATCACCTAGAGCATTCGATCATGATCGCGTGGCCGAAAACTGCACCTCATTTGGACTCTCCTAGCTCCCTCTATGCCTATAAATAGGTCCTCCGAAAATCCGGATCTCCCCCGTCCAAACCCTAAAAAACCCGTCTCCACCGCCACCGGACACGTCCGGACGGAGCCGGACGCGTCCGCCCGATCTGCCGCCGCCAATCAGCCGCCGCCACCTGTCCTGCGGGGGGCCGCCTCAGCCCCGCCGGCCCGCGAGGCCCAGGCCGGGCCCTCCCATCGCCGACCGGGCCCGAGCTGCCTACCGCCCACGCCGCCCCTCTCCTTCATCTCCGGCCACCCAGCGCCACCGCACTGCCATCACCGGCGACCGCGTCGCTCTGGTTGCCGCCCCGCCTCACCTCGCCAAGTGCGCCCGCGCCGCCCCGAAGCTTCGGTCGCCGCGCCAGGGAGCCACCGACTCCATCCCCGTCCTCTCCCTCGCCGTCCGCCGGCGATCTTCGTCGTCCCCGGCCACCGCGGTCTTCAACTCCGGCGAAGGCTCCGGCGACCCCGATCCGCTATAGTGCGCCGCGATCCAGATCTGGACTGCTACAGGAACCCTAAGGGTTGACCCCCCTTTTATTTTCTAAGTCTGCAGTTTATTTGCTCCTGTTCATCGCATCGTAACTCCTCATCCGTAGCTCCATTTTGGGCATATAGCATATCAAAATGTTCGCCTCAAAGAGCACATCATTTCATCTCATTGCATCATTTTCATTTGAGTTCATTTTGATGCCAAAAATGCTGTTAGAAGAGTGCTACTTGAGATATTTGTCAGATCTGCTGCTCCATTTAGATATTTGTCATTTTTGCCATGATTATTGTGTGCATGATATGCCCATGAGCTCTACATATGTTTTGTTAAGGGTTTTGCCATCTTTCCAGAGGTGCAGCCCATGTATTTTTGTGATGTGTGTTGTGACTAGCACAAGCTTGCAAAGTGAGGCATTTGCTAATGCTGATTTCAGGGACTTAGCATTTCCACTAAGTCCTTGAGCTGGTTATCTCATATTGCCATATGTTCATGTTGTTTCCTAGTGATCCGTGCCTCTTTTGAGGATGATCAGTAAGGATTTTTTGTTAATCTTGTAGTGCTCTATCCATCCATGTCCTTGTTTGAAATTATGGAGCACCCTAGCTTGAGTCGATCGAGCTCTACTTTTGTCATTTCGTGAATCTGGGCAGATTGTCTACTCATTAGCAATTTTGCCGAGGATGTTGTAGTTGATCCGTGCATGCTATGGTATTGTTCTTGCCATGTCTAGCCTGTATTTTGTGTATTCTTGATGGGTGTATGCCTAGCTTGTCATGACTTGCTCTTTAGTGAGTGCATCGAGCTCGTAAACATGCCTACCTGATATCTGTTTCAGCATGCTCCAGTTTTCACTAAGTCTGAGAACTGATTATGTTTTTGCCATGTTCACATGCTTGCAATTGTATTTTCTGATCCCTTTTGGCTCAAGGTCACTAAGGGACTTTTGTTAAGCTCTTTGAGTAGCTCCATGCCATGCTTTACTTTGCCATGTTCAGGTCCTGTAGAATATTGTTTTCATGCTCCGAAGAGTGCTATCTGATCTGAGATTCCAGACAAGTGTTAATTTCCCTGTCTGAAATCTGTCTATCAAATGCATTTTTGCCATGCTTGTTTGAACCTGTTAATGGATGAATTGGCCGTAGCTCAGTGTTAGACTTTTGTTAAGCTTCATGAATGCATCCCTGCCATGTATTTTTATGCCATGTTTGGGTGTTGTAGCATGTTCATCTTGTTGCATTTAGATGACTACTTGCTGTAAATCGCAGACCGGTGTCATATTTGAATTGCTTGCCATTTCCAAACCGTAACTCTAATTCTGGCGTTCTTTATATCGTTTTCAAGCGATTTCATCTCATCTTTCCAGTGGCACACTTGGATTTCCAAGTTGAGGCCAGGTTCATGCATCCCTTGTCAAATCTTGCATATGCATCCCGCATCGCATCCCGCATAGCATACCATCCTTGCATCATATTGTTTGAGCTTTGCACGTGGTTGATTGTGTTCCGTTTGCTTGTTTGTCTTGTTTGGGTAGAGCCGGGAGACGAGTTCGCTAACGAAGAGCCCGTTGAGTTTGCTTTCGAGGATCCAGTCAACTCTGACAACTTTGCAGGCAAGATGATCATACCCTCGAAATCACTACTATCTTTGCTTTGCTAGATGCTTGCTCTTTTTCTATGCCATGCTACGATGCCTACCACTTGCTTTCAAGCCTCCCAAATTGCCATGTCAAACCTCTAACCCACCATGTCCTAGCAAACCGTTGATTGGCTATGTTACCGCTTTGCTCAGCCCCTCTTATAGCGTTGCTAGTTGCAGGTGAAGATTGGAGACCGTTCTTTGTTGGAACATTATTTACTTGTTGGGATATCATTATATTGCCATGTTATCTTAATGCATCTATATACTTGGTAAAGGGTGGAAGGCTCGGCCTCTCGCCTAGTGTTTTCTTCCACTCTTGCCACCCTAGTTTCCATCATATCGATGTTATGTTCCCGGATTTTGCGTTCGTTACGCGGTTGCGTTATAATGGGAACCCCTTGACAGTCCGCCTTGAATAAAACTCCTCCAGCAATGCCCAACCTTGGTTTTACCATTTGCCACCTAGCCTTTTCCCTTGGGTTTCGCAGACTCAAGGGTCATCTTATTTTAAACCCCCGGGCCAGTGCTCCTCTGAGCGTTGGTCCAACCTAGAGCACCGTGCGGGGCCGTCCCTTGGCAACTTGGGTTATGTTGGCTCCCGTACGCTTAGCTTATCCGGTGTGCCCTGAGAACGAGATATGTGCAGCTCCTATCGGGATTTGTCGGCACAACGGGTGGTGTTGCTGGACTTGTTTTACCATTGTCGGAGTTGTCTTGAAGAACCGGGATACCGAGTCTGATCGGAACGTCTCGGGAGGAGGTCTATTCCTTCGTTGACCGTGAGAGCTTGTCATGGGCTAAGTTGGGACTCCCCTACAGGGATTTAAACTTTCGAAAGCCGTGCCCGCGGTTATGGGCAGATGGGAATTTGTTAATGTCCGGTTGTAGATAACTTGAACCTTAACTTAATTAAAATGAATCAACGGTGTGAGTTACCGTGATGGTCTCTTCTCGGCGGAGTCCGGGAAGTGAACACGGTGTTGGAGTAATGCTTGCGCAGGTTGTCCTCTAGTTTCTCACTCGCGCTTTGCCTCCTCTTCTCGCTCTCTTTTGCGAACAGGATAGCCACCATATATGCTAGTCGCTTGCTGCAGCTCCACGCATATTACCTTGCCTTACCTATTAAGCTTAAATAGTCTTGATCGCAAGGGTGCGAGATTGCTGAGTCCCTGTGGCTCACAGATTACTTCCAAACCAGATGCAGGGCCTGATGATTCCGCTCCAGGTGACGCGCTTGAGCTCAAGTGGGAGTTCGACGAGGACTCTCAACGATACTATGTGTCTTTCCCTGATGATCAGTAGTGGTGCCCAGTTGGGGTGATCGGGACCGTGTCGCATGTTGGGTTATCTTTTATTTTGGCGCCGTAGTCGGGCCATGAGTGTTTGAATGTTGTAATGTTATTTATGCACTTTGATTGACGTGGCGAGTGTAAGCCAACTATGTATCTCCCCTTTATTATTTATGTTACATGGGATGTTGTGAAGATTGCCTAACTTGCGACATTGCTTTCAATGCGGTTATGTCTCTAAGTCGTGCCTCGACACGTGGGAGCTATAGCCGCATCGAGGGCGTTACATACCCGTTACAAATTGCCTTATCACAAAACTATCTGTTGCTAATAATTTCAGTGCTTGCAGAGAATACCTTGCTGAAAACCGTTTATCATTTCCTTCTACTCCTCGTTGGGTTCGACACTCTTACTTATCAAAAAGGCTACGATAGATCCCCTACACTTGTGGGTCATCAAGACTCTTTTCTGGCGCCGTTGCCGGGAGTGAAGCGCCTTGGGTAGGTGGAATTTGGTAAGGAAAAATTTATATAATGTGCTGAAATTTACTGTCACTTGTTACTATGGAACATAATCCTTTGAGGGGCTTGTTCGGGGTATCTTCACCCCGACCAGTAGAGCAAAGAGTTGCTCCTCAACCTACTGAACCTACTGAAAATGTTTACTTTGAAATTCCTTCAGGTATGATAGAGAAACTGCTAGCTAATCCTTTCACGGGTGATGGAACATTACATCCCGATTTGCACCTAATCTATGTGGATGAAGTTTGTGGATTATTTAAGCTTGCAGGTATGCCCGAGGATGTTATCAAGAAAAGGTCTTCCCTTTATCTTTGAAGGGAGAAGCATTGACATGGTTTAGGCTATGTGATGATATGGGATCATGGAACTACAACCGATTGAAATTGGAATTTCATCAGAAGTTTTATCCTATGCATCTTGTTCATCGTGATCGTAATTATATATATAATTTTTGGCCTTGCGAAGGAGAAAGCATCGCTCAAGCTTGGGGGAGGCTTAAGTCAATGTTATATTCATGCCCCAATCATGAGCTCTCAAAAGAAATGATTATTCAATTTTTTTACTCGGCTTTCTCTGAGTAATCGCTCCATGCTCGATACTTCTTGTACTAGATCTTTTATGATGAAGACTATTGAATTCAAATGGGATTTATTGGAAAGAATTAAACACAACTCTGAAGATTGGGACCTCGACGAAGGTAAGGAGTCAGGTATAACACCTAAGTTTGATTGTGTTAAATCTTTTATGGATACCGATGCTTTCCATGAATTTAGCCCTAAATATGGACTTGACTCTGAGATAGTAGCTTCTTTCTGTGAATCCTTTGCTACTCATGTTGATCTCCTGAAGGAGAAGTGGTTTAAATATAATCCTCCCATTGAAGTAAAAGTAGCTTCACCTATTAAAGTTGAAGAAAAGACTATCACTTATAATGATCCTGTTGTTCCTACTGCTTATATTGAGAAACACATTTCCCTGTTAGAATAAAGGATCATGCTAAAGCTTCAACTATGGTCAACAAAAGTAATATTAAGACACCCAAACCCCCTGAGAAAATTAAAGTTGAACCTAGTGTTGCTATGGTTAAAGATCTCTTGGCCGATAATATTGATGGGCATGTTATTTACTTCTGCAATGAATTTGCTAGAATTGCTAGACCTGATACTAAAAATAAACATAGACAAGTTGTAGGCATGCCTGTTATTTCTGTTAAAATAGGAGATCATTGCTATCATGGCTTATGTGACATGGGTGCTAGTGCAAGTGCAATACCTCATTCCTTATACAAAGAAATTATGCATGATATTGCACCTGCTGAGATAGAAGAGATTGATGTTACAATTAAGCTTGCCAATAAAGATACTATTTCACCAGTTGGGATTGTTATAGATGTCGAGGTCTTGTCTGGGAAAGTTAAATACCCTGCTGATTTTCTTGTTCTTGGTTCCTCACAAGATAAGTTTTGTCCCATTATATTTGGTAGACCCTTCTTGAATATTGTTAATGCTAAGATAAACTACAATAAATATATTGTTTCTGTTGGTTTAGGGGATATGTCTCATGAATTTAATTTTGCTAAATTTTGTAGACAACCTCATGATAAAGAATTGCCTAGTAAAGATGAAATTATTGGTCTTGCTTCTATTGTCGTGCCTCCTAGTGATCCTTTAGAACAATATTTTCTAGACCATGAAAATGATATGTTTATGAATGAAAGAAGGGAAATAGATGAAGTATTCTTTAAACATGGACCTATTTTGAAGCACAACTTGCCAGTTGAAATCTTAGGGGACCCTCCTCCACCTAAGGGTGATCCCGTGTTTGAGCTTAAGCCTTTACCTGATACTCTGAAATATGCTTATCTTGATGAGAAAGAGATATATCCTGTTATTATTAGTGCTAACCTTTCAGAGCATGACGAAAAGAAATTATTGAAAACTCTGAAGAAGCGCCGTGCTGCTATTGGATATACTCTTGATGATCTTAAGGGCATTAGTCCCACTCTATGCCAGCACAAAATAAAACTGGATAAAGATGCTAAACCGGTTGTTGATCACCAACGACGGTTAAATCCTAAGATGAAAGAAGTGGTAAGAAAAGAAATACTAAAGCTTCTAGAGGCAGGTATAATTTATCCCATTGCTGATAGTCAGTGGGTAAGTCCTGTCCATTGTGTCCCTAAGAAGGGAGGTATTACTGTTGTTCCTAATGATAAAGATGAATTGATCCCACAAAGCATTGTTACAGGTTATAGACTGGAAATTGATTTCCGCAAATTAAATAAAGCTACTAAAAAGGATCATTACCCTTTACCTTTCATTGATCGAATGCTAGAAAGATTATCCAAACATACACATTTTTGCTTTCTAGATGGGTATTCTAGTTTCTCTCAAATACCTGTGTCAAAAGAGGATCAAGAAAAGACAACTTTTACTTGCCCTTTCGGTATCTTTGCTTATAGACGTATGCCTTTTGGTTTATGCAATGCACCTGCTACTCTTCAAACATGTATGACTGCTATATTCTCTGACTTTTGTGAAAAGATTGTTGAGGTTTTGATGGATGATTTCTCCATTTACGAAACTTCTTTTGATGATTGCTTAAGCAACCTTGATCGAGTTTTGCAGAGATGTGAAGAAACTAATCTTGTCTTGAATTGGGAGAAGTGTCACTTTATGGTTAATGAAGGTATTGTCTTGGGGCATAAAATTTCTGAAAGAGGTATTGAAGTTGATAAAGCTACAGTTGATGCCATTGAAAAGATGCCGTGTCCTAAGGACATTAAAGGTATAAGAAGTTTCCTTGGTCATGCCCGTTTTTATAGGAGGTTCATTAAGGACTTTTCTAAAATTTGTCGGCCTCTGAATAATCTTTTACAAACATATGTTCCTTTTGTCTTCGATGATGATTGTGTAGAAGCATTTTAAATACTTAAGAAAACTCTGATTTCTGCACCTATTGTTCAGCCTCCTGATCGGAATTTACCATTTGAAATTATGTGTGATGCTAGTGATTATGCTGTAGGGGCTATTCTAGGACAAAGAGTTGATAAGAAATTAAATGTTATTGAATATGCTAGTAAAACTCTAGACAGTGCTCAAAGAAATTATGCTACTACTGAAAAAGAATTTTTAGCAGTTGTATTTGCTTGTGATAAGTTGAGACCTTATATAGTTGATTCTAAAGTAACTGTTCACACTGATCATGCTGCTATTAAATATCTTATGGAAAAGAAAGATGCTAAACCTAGACTTATTAGATGGGTTCTCTTGCTACAAGAATTTGATTTGCATATTATTGATAGAAAGGGAGCTGAGAACCCCGTTGCAGACAACTTGTCTAGGTTAGAGAATGTTCTTGATGATCCACTACCTATTGATGATAGCTTTCCTGATGAACAATTAGCTATGATAAATGCTTCTCGTACTGCTCCATGGTATGCTGATTATGCTAATTACATAGTTGCTAAATTTATACCACCTAGTTTCACATACCAGCAAAAGAAAAGGTTCTTCTATGATTTAAGACATTACTTTTGGGATGACCCACATCTTTATAAAGAGGGAGTAGATGGTGTTATTAGACATTGTGTACCTGAGCATGAACAGGAACAGATCCTATGCAAGTGTCACTTTGAGGCTTATGGAGGACACCATGCTGGAGACAAAACTGCACATAAGGTATTGCAATCCGGTTTTTATTTGCCTACTCTCTTCAAGGATGCCCGTAAGTTTGTCTTGTCTTGTGATGAATGTCAAAGAATTGGTAACATTAGTAGACGTCGGGAAATGCCTTTGAATTATTCACTTGTTATTGAACCATTTGATGTTTGGGGTTTTGATTATATGGGACCATTTCCTTCCTCTAATGGGTATACACATATTTTTGTTGTTGTTGATTACGTTACTAAGTGGGTAGAAGCTCTTCCAACTTGTAGTGCTGATCATAACACCTCTATTAAGATGCTTAAAGAAGTTATTTTTCTGAGGTTTGGAGTCCCTAGATACTTAACTACTGATGGTGGTTCACATTTTATTCATGGTGCCTTTCGTAAAATGCTTGCTAAGTATGACGTTAATCATAGAATTGCATCTCCTTATCACCCACAGTCTAGTGGTCAAGTAGAACTGAGCAATAGAGAGCTTAAATTAATTTTGCAAAAGACTATTAATAGATCTAGAAAGAATTGGTCCAAGAAACTTGATGATGCATTATGGGCTTATAGAACTACATATGAGAATCCTATGGGTATGTCTCCGTATAAAATGGTTTATGGTAAAGCATGTCACTTACCTCTTGAACTAGAACATAAGGCATATTGGGCCATTAAAGAGCTCAACTATGACTTCAAACTTGCCGGTGAGAAGAGGCTTTTCGACATTAGCTCACTTGATGAATGGAGAACCCAGGCCTATGAGAATGCCAAACTGTTTAAAGAAAAAGTTAAAAGAGGGCATGATAAAAGGATACAAAAATGTGAGTTTAATGTAGGTGATTATGTATTGCTATACAACTCCCGTTTAAGATTTTTTGCAGGAAAACTCCTCTCTAAATGGGAAGGTCCTTACATCATCGAGGTGGTCTATCGTTCCCGTGCCATAAAAACCAACAACTTCTAAGGCACAAATCCGAGGGTGGTGAACAGTCAAAGAATCAGACATTATATCTCAGGTAATCCCATAAATGTTGAAACCAATGTTATTGAAACCGTAACCCCGGAGGAATACATAAGAGATACTTTCCAGAACGTTTCAAACTCCGAAAAGGAATAGCTACATGGTACGGTAAGTAAAACCGACTCCAAAACAGTTCTAATGGCAATTTTTCTCCGTTTTGGAATATTTAAGAAAATAGGAAAATAAGTAGTCCGGGAAGGACACGAGGCGTCCACGAGGGTGGAGGGCGCGCCCTACCCCCATGGGCGCGCCCCCTGCCTCGTGGGCACCTCGTGTGCTCTCCGGACTCTGTTTTCTTGCACGATACTTCTTTTTTTCAGTAAAAAAATCATTATATAATCTCCCGAAGGTTTTGACCACCGTATCACGCAAATATCTTCTGTCTTTGTTTCAAGCTATTTTTTCGACAGATCTTGATCGCCATGGTGCCTTCAAGTGCCCCCAAGGACAAGTTCTTCAAGAAGGTCATCAACCCCTACCTCACGGAGGTGCTGCAACACCCTCAAACCATTGAGATGCGTGAGGGGTTGCTACACATCCGTGATGTTGAGAGACCAAGGAGGACCGGAAGCATGGAGACAAGGTTCGAGGCATTGGAGCAACAAGTTTTCAAGTGTCAGGAGATGGTGGAACGTGGACTCAACTCCAATCATATAATGATCATTTAGTTCACCAACAAGCACAAGCTGGATGACAAGAACATTGGGGAGGCCATCTTCAAGCTTCACGAGAAAATCAAGTGCCTCCAAGCCCAGATCTATGACCTGCAAAACCAAAACTGTGAGTATGAATATAGATTCAAGAGGATGAGTTTGGCTGCAGATTTGAGGATCCCGGAGACTCGATCATCCTTCTATGATGGTGAGCCTATGCCTTGTAAGATGGACGACAAGCCTACATCATCAACAACTCCATCATCACCACCTCCGAGGAAGGAAAGATAAACACATGGGTATGGGCACTCCCCTTGGCAACTGCCAAGCTTGGGGGAGTGCCCCGGTATCGTATCACCATCACACCTTAATCTTTACCGTTTTTCTTAGTTCGATCCTTTTGGTAATATCTTGATCTAGTAGAATAAAGTTTCAGTATCATCTAGTTGTGATTTTTTGCTTTATGATCCTTCTATGTAATCGAGTCTGTGAGCTATATATAATAAAGATTAGTGTTGAGTCAAGGGCTTGGTTATTTTGCTATGATCTTGAGGGAATAGAATAAAAGAGAAGAAATAAAGAGATCATATGGATCTTATGGAGAGTAATGACTTCACATACAAAGAGTATGATGAATAAAAATGTTGAGAGTTGACAAACATAGTTTTGGTCATCGTTGCAATTAATAGGAAGTAATAAAGAAAGAGAGGTTTTCACATATAAATATACTATCTTGGACATCTTTTATAATTGTGAGCACTCATTAAAATATGACATGTTAAAGAGTTGATGTTGGACAAGGAAGACAACGTAATAGGTTATGTTTTCTTACATCTGAGATAAATTATATTGTCATGGATCATCCAACATGTTGAGCTTGCCTTTCACTCTCATGCTAGCCAAGTCCTTTGCACCAAGTAGAATTACTACTTGTGCTTCCAAATATCCTTAAACCCAGTTTTGCCATGAGAGTCCAACATATCTACCTATCGATTGAGTAAGATCCCTCAAGTAAGTTTTCATCGTTTCAAGCAATAAAAATTGCTCTCTAAATATGTATGATTTATTAGCGTAGAGAAAATAAGCTTTATACGATCTTGTGATGTGGAAGAAATAAAAGCGACAGACTGCATAATAAAGGTCCATATCACAAGTGGCAATATAACGTGACGTTCTTTTGCGTTAACATTTTGTGCATCCAACCATAAAGCACATGACAACCTCTGCTTCCCTCTGCGAACGGCCTATCTATTATTCTTGTCTTATGCTTCATATAAGAGTCATGGTGATCTTCACCTTTCCTTTTTACATTTTATCCTTTGGCAAACACAATGTGTTGGAAAGATCCAGGTATATATAGCTAATTGGATGTGAGTTTTCATGAACTATTATTGTTGACATTGCCCTTGAGGTAAAAAGTTGGGAGGCAAAACTATAAGCTCCTATGTTTCTCTATGTCCGATTAAAACCTCATAACCATAAATATCACGTGAGTGTTAGCAATTGTGAAAGACTAAATGATGGTTGAGTATGTGGACTTGCTGAGAAGCTCTTATATTGACTCTTTCCTATGTTATGATAAAATTCAATTGCTTCAATGACTGTGTAACATCCCAAATTTTCAATTTGAATGTTATACATAGATCATTCTTGCATATCATATTTTATTGCATTTTCGTCTCGTGATCCTCAAAATCCTAAGCAACTCAAGGACCCTCAGAGAGAGTTGAGGATTTCCCCGGTTTTCAAATTTGATTTTATCAAATTTTGAAACGAGGATTTTGGTTTTAATTATTTTTCTCTCCGAAAATATTTCATAATAAAATACATGAGAGGAGATAATATGACTTCTCCAAAATAATTGAAATATTGGAGGAAAAATATTAAAATCAAATATTTGTTTTTATTTGGATTTTATTGCAATTTTGTTTGCATTAGAAAATTGCACGTTTTCAAAAAATGCATTTTAGGGCCAAGAAAATGTTCATCTCGTTCTAAATATTTCATTTAGACGGTGAAAATTTGTTTTGGCATTTTTAATTTTTTATTTTATTTTCTAGGATTTTTTTGTTTCGACGGAATTTATTTACAAAAAAATGCGCAGTGGATAACTGGGCCGAAGCCCAGCCGCCGGCCTGCCTTTCCCGCGCGTCGTCTCCTTCCAGGAGACCGGCCGCGCCGCCGCCGCCCCCACTCGGAGGAGTCCGAGCCGGACTCCACCTCCGCCGCCCCTTGCCCCCTCCCCAAGGCACCCCTCCCCTTTATATACCCCACCCCGCCACCGCCACCACCACCCCACCCCGCCCGGAGCCACCGCCAGCTGCCGCGCCTCGCCGCCGCTGCCGCGCCGCGCCATCGCCGCCTCGCCCCGCCGTCGCTGCCGCGTCTCGCCGGACCGACGAGGTAGCCACCGTTTTTTTTAAGAAAACCGATCCGGTTTTTTTAAAGAAAACCCTAGTTCGTTTTTTTCGGTTCGCCGGTTTTTCCTGATTTTTCTTTTTAGCGGACGTTCGTCCGTACATTCGTTTTAACGAACGGTTTTCGCTCGTTAGTTACAGATAACGAACGCTCGTTCGTTAGTCTGTTCGTCAGTTTTCTTTAATCGGATTTTTCCGCGATTATTTCTGATCGCGATTTGTGATCCGATTTTCGTTCTAGTTTATCTTTTCGCTCGTTTGTCGGAATCAGGCGATTCAAGTGCCTAGATCTTTGTCTCGAGACCCTCTTTCCGCTTAACCAACTTAAACAAGCTTTTCCTACTGTAAAATTTGACCTAGGTCCAGATTAGTAAACAGATCTTGTTTTCTTTGTCGTTTAAGTTTCGTTGCTCCGTTCGATTTGATTCTTTTTTGCAAAACGGAGTTCTTAAGTTGAACTTTGTGGTTAGACCTTCTTATTTGACTTTTACCCATGATTCTTTGCTTGATTGCTTATGTATGCTATTGTTTGTTTGTGACAGAATTCCCGGAGTGTGAAGTGTGTTATTTGGAGTCCCTAGGTTTCGCGGATTGTCAGTGTCGGTGTCAAAATCGGCGGATCTCGGGTATGGGGTCCCGAACTGTGCGTCTAAGGCGGATGGTAATAGGAGGCAGGGGACACAATGTTTTACCCAGGTTCGGGCCCTCTTGATGGAGGTAAAACCCTATGTCCTGCTTGATTAATATTGATGATATGGGTAGTACAAGAGTAGATCTACCACGAGATCGAAGAGGCTAAACCCTAGAAGCTAGCCTATGGTATGATTGTATGTTGTCCTACGGACTAAAACCCTCTGGTTTATATAGACACTGGAGAGGTTAGGGTTACACAAGGTCGGTTACAAAGGAGGAGATACACATATCCGTATTGCCTAGCTTGCCTCCCACGCCAAGTAGAGTCCCATCCGGACACGAGACGAAGTCTTCAATCCTGTATCTTCATAGTCTAACAGTCCGGCCAATGGATATAGTCCGGCTGTCCGGAGACCCCCTTATCCAGGACTCCCACAGTCAGCAAGGCAAGTAACACTTTGATCATACCCCTTTATCACCCAGTTTTTATGCATTAGTTCCAATCCTCAAACCTTGCATGGTTAGGATGTCATTAGCATGTGGGTTGGGAAGTAGTTGATGAGGTAGAACCTATTGCCCTGTTACATTCAAACCCTTGGGAGTTACTTCTATGTGTTGCTTATATTGCTATGCTATGCTCGTAGACGTGGTTTGGGTGAGTGAAATCCATGACAAATGTGAGATTGTTAATTAATGGTTCAACTTAAGGTGGCAACTTAAATACACATCTGGGTGGATTGAGGCACCTGGAGTACCTAGTGTTGCATGTATTTTTTTGGAAATCCCGGAGTACCCGTGTGATCTTCCTATGGACCGCCACCCAGGCTCAAAGGGAACTGAGATGATTCATGCTAGAAACTTTCGTGTGCAGCCACAAGCTATTATGGGATCTAGAATAGTTGAGTAAGTTACGTGAAGCTCTTGAAGAGGTGGATCAACAGGTAGTGGGTTGTAGGTTTGGTATGGTCTGCCCGGAGTAGAGAGTTAATGTTTCTGAAAGACCGTGTCTCGGTCATCCGTTTCTCAAACATCATGTAGTGCGAGAAATTCAACGGAGGCGATCGAGTCTTGTGGGGAAAAGTGCGCAAACCTCTGTAGAGTGTACAAACTAATCATGGTTAGCCGTGTCCCTGGTTATGAACATCTTGAGTATCTAGTACTTGGAGTATCTTAAGTATCTCATCACTCTTAAATTAATATTGTTGGGTTGATAATTACTTTTAATTGGGATTGAGTTGGAGGAACCTTCTCAATGATGTTTCAACTACCATGATAGTTAAATAAAATCTATTCCTTTGTTGTAGGAAAAAATTGGCTTTTCTCTAAAACTATAACCATAGAGCTTTCCACCAGCCAAATATGCATGTAGTGATAGCATTATTCTGTTCTTGCTCTACTGTGTTACTTTGCCAGCATATTCCATGTGTTGACCCATTTTCGGGCTGCAACGTATTATGTTGCAGACTTTTCAGACGAGGAGTAAGGTTCGTTAGGTTGTTGCCATGCAGCTCAGCTATGCAGTTGGAGTTGATGGACTCACTTTATCTTCCAAGCCTTCCGCTGTTATCGTATTAGATGGCCTTAAGCCATATTTATTGTAATAAGTTCTCTTTGGAGACATTCGATGTAATAAGTGTGTGATTGCTACTCTGTTATAAATCCTTGAGTACTGTGTGTGTCAGCATTACCAATCCAGGAATGACACTGAAGCACAGAGACTTAACCGTTTGAGGTCGGGTCGCTACAAGATGGTATCAGAGCACATGCTGAGTGTAGGACACGACCACTAAGCTAAAACCATAGATCACTATTCTCTTCTAATTTCTGAGTCCTCCCCATTTTGCACTCTTTAGGATGGCGATGCAAGGAACAAGTTTGCACAACCGGATGAAGAAGCACCTTTTGGACGACACTTGAAGGAAGTCACTAGGTACCTGAACATAGGAATACCAAGCTTCACCGGGACTTACAACGCCACTTTACCAGAAGAGGAGCAATGGATGATTCAATTTCAAGTTCCAGGAAGAACCTTCATGCCAGTCACTAAACCCATAGAGTTTTCCTTTGATGCACCAACCTAGAGTCTAGGAAAGAGTATGGCAGCTCACATCACCATGGGACGCATTGGAGAAGTTTATCACAAGGAGCTTAAGGATACTATCTACCAGATTTGTGGGCGCCAAGACGAGCAATGGAAGATGATCAGCACCAGGAAGGATAGATCAATTGCAGCTTTCATCCAGGAACTAAACCAGCACATTCGACGCCAGGAGAATTAGATGTGCGCAGGCATGATAGATCTGAAGAAGGCAATGACTAGGATCATGAAACTGGAGGAAGAACTCAAGGCTACATGTGAAGATTATGAGGAGGAAATCGTCGTACTAGTGGAGAAGAATGACGACCTGATTAAGAAGATCGGAATATTCATGGGAGACCACCACATCAGTAGTAGTATTCCACCATGTAAATAGTATAGTCCGAGCACTTTTGTAAATGATAGTTAGATCGATTGTATGCCTTGCTTGATTGATTGAGTGAAATGATTGTGTTTGTCTCAAGTGCAAGTGGGTAGTGCTTTCTCATTAGACCTCATTCTATTCTAATCTCTCCCCTCTAAACCCATCAGATGCCTCCGAGACGTGACCCCGGATTTACTTTCCCATCGGAGCTCACTCAGTTGATCCAGCAACAGAATACCCTAATGCAGTTGTTAGTTCAGAACCAAGAATACCCTAATGCAGTTGTTAGTTCAGAACCAAGGCAACAACAACAACAACAATCCACCACCACCACCACCAGTTGACAACTTAGCCCGTTTTCTGAGGTTGCAGCCGCCGGTGTTTTCCAGTAGCACCGAGCCTATAGTGGCAGATGATTGGCTCCGTGGGATTGGAAGGGAGTTAACCACTGCAGGATGTACCGATGCTGAGAAGGTGCGTTTTGCCGGACATCAGTTGGATGGACCAGTGATGTCTACTACACAACCTTCTTCTTGTAGACGTTGTTGGGCCTCCAAGTGCAGAGGTTTGTAGGACAGTAGCAAATTTCCCTCAAGTGGATGACCTAAGGTTTATCAATCCGTAGGAGGCGTAGGATGAAGATGGTCTCTCTCAAGCAACCCTGCAACCAAATAACAAAGAGTCTCTTGTGTCCCCAACACACCCAATACAATGGTAAATTGTATAGGTGCACTAGTTCGGCGAAGAGATGGTGATACAAGTGCAATATGGATAGTAGATAATATTATTTGTAATCTGAAATTATAAAAACAGCAAGGTAACTAATGATAAAAGTGAGCGTAAACGGTATTGCAATGCGTGGAAATAAGGCCTAGGGTTCATACTTTCGCTAGTGCAAGTCCTCTCAACAATAATATCATAATTGGATCACATAACTATCCCTCAACATGCAACAAAGAGTCACTCCAAAGTCACTAATAGCGGAGAACGAACGAAGAGATTATGGTAGGGTATGAAACCACCTCAAAGTTATTCTTTCCAATCAATCCGTTGGGCTATTCCTATAAGTGTCACAAACAGCCCTAGAGTTCGTACTAGAATAACACCTTAAGACACAAATCAACCAAAACCCTACAGTCACCTAGATACTCCAATGTCACCTCAAGTATCCGTGGGTATGATTATACGATATGCATCACACAATCTCAGATTCATCTATTCATCCAACACAAAGGACCTCAAAGAGTGCCCCAAAGTTCTACCGGAGAATCACGACGAAAATGTGTGCCAACCCCTATGCATAGGTTCATGGGCGGAACCCGCAAGTTGATCACCAAAACATACATCAAGTGAATCACGTGATATCCCATTGTCACCACAGATACGCACGGCAAGACATACATTAAGTGTTCTCAAATCTTTAAAGACTCAATCCGATAAGATAACTTCAAAGGGGAAACTCAATTCATTGCAAGAGAGTAGAGGGGGGAAGAAACATCATAGGATCCAAATATAATAGCAAAGCTCGCGATACATCAAGATCGTACCATCTCAAGAACACGAGAGAGAGAGAGAGAGATTGAACACATAGCTACTGGTACATACCCTCATCCCCGAGGGAGAACTACTCCCTCCTCGTCACGGAGAGCACCGAGATGATGAAGATGGCCACCGGAGAGAGATTGCCCCCTCCGACGGGGTGCCGGAACGGGTCTAGATTGGTTTTCGGTGGCTACGGAGGCTTCTGGCGGCGGAACTCCCGATCTATTGTGCTCACGGATGTTTTTAGGGTATATGGAGATATATAGGCGGAAGAAGTATGTCAGGGGGTAACGAGGGGCTCACGTGGGTGGAGGGCGGGCCCAGGGGGGTGGGCGCGCCCCCTGCCTCGTGACCTCCTCGCAGATCCCCCGACATGCACTCCAAGTCTTCTGGGCTTCTTTTCTTCCAAAAATGAGTTCCGTGAAGTTTCAGGTCAATTGGACTCCGTTTGATTTTCCTTTTCTTCGAAACCCTAAAATAGGGCAAAAACAGAAACTGGCACTGGGCTCTGGGTTAATAGGTTAGTCCCAAAAATGATATAGAAGTGTATAATAAAACCCATAAACATTCAAAACAGTAGATAATACAGCATGGAGCAATCAAAAATTATAGATATGTTGGAGACGTATCAGCATCCCCAAGCTTAATTCCTGCTCGTCCTCGAGTAGGTAAATGATAAAAGAAAGAATTTTTGATGTGGAATGCTAGTTGGCATAATTTCAATGTGATTCTTCTTAATTGTGGTATGAATATTCAGATCCATAAGATTCAAGACAAAAGTTCATATTGACATAAAAATGCTAATACTTCAAGCATACTAACTAAGCAATTATGTCTTCTCAAAATAACATGGCCAAAGAAAGTTCATCCCTACAAAATCATATAGTTTAGTCATGTTTCATTTTTGTCACACAATAATGCTCTCATCATGCACAACCCCGATGACAAGCCAAGCAATTGTTTCATACTTTAGTAATCTCAAACCTATAAACCTTCACGCAATACATGAGCGCGAGCCATGGACATAGCACTATGGGTGGAATAGAATAATGAGGGGGTTATGTGGAGAAGGCAAAAAGGAGAAAGTCTCACATCAACGAGGCTAGTCAATGGGCTATGGAGATGCCCACCGATTGATGTTAATGCAAGGAGTAGGGATTGCCATGCAACGGATGCACTAGTGCTATAAATGTATGAAAGCTCAACAAAATAAACTAGTGGGTGTGCATCCAACTTGCTTGCTCACGAAGACCTAGGGCACTTGAGGAGGCCCATTGTTGGAATATACAAGCCAAGTTCTATAATGAAAAATTCCCACTAGTAGATGAAAGTGATAACATGAGAGACTCTCTACTATGGAGATCATGGTGCTACTTTGAAGCACAAGTGTGGTAAAAGGATAGTAACATTGTCCCTTCTCTCTTTTTCTCTCATTTTTTTGGGCCTTCTCTTTTTTTAATGGCCTTTCTCTTCTTCTTTTTGGGGCCTTCTCTTTTTTATGGCCTTTTTTAATTCCTCACTTGGGACAATGCTCTAATAATGATGATCATCACACTTCTATTTATTTACAACTCAATGATTACAACTCGATACTAGAATAAAGATGACTCTATATGAATGCCTCCGGCGGTGCACCGGGATATGCAATGGACCAAGAGTGACATGTATGAAAGAATTGTAAATGGTGGCTTGCTACGTCTTGAGCTTGCGTTGGTTTTCCCCGAAGAGGAAGGGATGATGCAGCAGACTAGTCTAAGTATTTCCCTCAGTTTTTGAGAACCAAGGTATCAATCCAGTAGGAGCCCACGCTCAAGTCCCTCGTACCTGTGCAAAGCGATAGCTACTCGCAACCAACGCGATTAGGGGTTGTCAAGCCCTTCACGGTCACTTACGAGAGTGAGATATGATAGATATAATATTTTTGGTATTTTTGGTATAAAGATGCAAAGTAAAAGGTAAAGGCAAAGTAAAAAAGCAAAGCAAGATTAAAGTGATGGAGATTGATATGATGAGAATAGACCCAGGGGCCATAGGTTTCACTAGTGGCTTCTCTCAAGAGCATAAGTATTCTACGGTGGGTGAACAAATTACTGTTGAGCAATTGACAGAATTGAGCATAGTTATGAGAATATCTAGGCATGATCATGTATATAGGCATCACGTTTGTGACAAGTAGATCAAAACAATTCTGCATCTACTACTATTACTCCACTCATCGACCGCTATCCAGCATGCATCTAGAGTATTAAGTTAAAAACAGAGTAACGCCTTAAGCAAGATGACATGATGTAGAGAGATAAATTCATGCAATATGAAATAAACCCCATCTTGTTATCCTCGATGGCAACGATACAATACGTGCCTTGCTGCCCCTTCTGTCACTGGGTAAGGACACCGCAAGATCGAACCCAAAGCTAAGCACTTCTCCCATGGCAAGAACTACCAATCTAGTTGGCCAAACCAAATGGATAATTCGAAGAGACTTGCAAAGATAACCAATCATACATAAAAGAATTCAGAGAAGATTCAAATATTATTCATAGATAGACTTGATCATAAACCCACAATTCATCGGTCTCGACAAACACACCGCAAAAAGAAGATTACATCGAATAGATCTCCACAAGAGAGGGGGAGAACTTTGCATTGAGATTCAAAGAGAGAGAAGAAGCCATCTAGCTACTAACTATGGACCCGAAGGTCTGAGGTAAACTACTCACACTTCATCGGAGAGGCTATGATGATGTAGAAGCCCTCCGTGATGACGGCTCTCTTCCGGTGGAGCTCCAGAACAGGCCCCAAGATGGGATCTCGTGGATACAGAAAGTTGTGGCGGTGGAATTAGGTTTTTGGCTCCTGTTCTGATCGTTTGGGGGTACGTGTGTATATATAGGAGGAAGAAGTACGCCGGAGGAGCAACGAGGGGCCCACGAGGCAGGGGGCGCGCCCTAGGGGGGGGCACCCCCACCCTCATGACCGCCTCTTTTGTTCCTTGGAGCAGGGTCCAAGTCTCCTGGATCACGTTCGGTGAGAAAATCACGTTCCTGAAGATTTTATTCCGTTTGGACTCCATGTGATATTCCGTTTATCCGAAACACTGAAATAGGCAAAAAACAACAATTCTGGGCTGGGCCTCCGGTTAATAGGTTAGTCCCAAAAATAATATAAAATTGGAAAATAAAGCCCAATATAGTCCAAAACAGTAGATAATATAGCATGGAGCAATCAAAAATTATAGATACGTTGGAGACGTATCAGGCATCCCCAAGCTTCATTCCTGCTCGTCCTCGAGTAGGTAAATGATAAAAAGAGAATTTTTGATGCAGAGTGCTACTTGGCATAATTTCAATGTAAATCTTCTTAATTGTGGTATGAATATTCAGATTAGAAAGATTCAAGACAAAAGTTTATATTGACATAAAAATAATAATACTTCAAGCATACTAATAAAGCAATTATGTCTTCTCAAAATAACATGGCCAAAGAAAGTTATCCCTACAAAATCATATAGTCTGGCTATGCTCCATCTTCACCACACAAAGTATTTAAATCATGCACAACCCCGATGACAAGCCAAGCAATTGTTTCATACTCTAACTTTTTCAAAACTTTTTCAATCTTCACGCAATACATGAGCGTGAGCCATGGATATAGCACTATAGGTGGAATAGAATGGTGGTTGTGGAGAAGACAAAAAGGAGAAGATGGTCTCACATCAACTAGGCGTATCAACGGGCTATGGAGATGCCCATCAATAGATATCAATGTGAGTGAGTAGGGATTGCCATGCAACGGATGCACTAGAGCTATAAGTATATGAAAGCTCAAAAAGAAACTAAGTGGGTGTGCATCCAACTTGCTTGCTCATGAAGACCTAGGGCAATTTTTGAGGAAGCCCATCATTGGAATATACAAGCCAAGTTCTATAATGAAAAATTCCCACTAGTATATGAAAGTGATAACATGAGAGACTCTCTACTATGAAGATCATGGTGCTACTTTGAAGCACAAGTGTGGTAAAAGGATAGTAACATTGTCCCTTCTCTCTTTTTCTCTCATCATTTTTTTATTTGGGCCTTTTCTCTTTTTTATGGCCTCTTTTTATTTGGGCTTCTTTGGCCTCTTTTTTTATTTATTTTTCGTCCGGAGTCTCATCCCGACTTATGGGGGAATCATAGTCTCCATCATTCTTTCCTCACTGGGACAATGCTCTAATAATGATGATCATCACACTTTTATTTTTCTTATAACTCAACAATTACAACTCGATACTTAGAACAAAATATGACTCTATGTGAATGCATCCGGCGGTGTACCGGGATATGCAATATGACAATGATGAATGTGTCATGAACGGAACGGTGGAAAGTTGCATGGCAATATATCTCGGAATGGCTATGGAAATGCCATAATAGGTAGGTATGGTGGCTGTTTTGAGGAAGGTATATGGTAGGTGTATGATACCGGCGAAAGGTGCGCGGTATTAGAGAGGCTAGCAAAGGTGGAAGGGTGAGAGTGCGTATAATCCATGGACTCAACATTAGTCATAAAGAACTCATATACTTATTGCAAAAATCTAGAAGTTATCAAAGCAAAGTATTACGCGCATGCTCCTAGGGGGATAGATTGGTAGGAAAAGACCATCGCTCGTCCCCGACCGCCACTCATAAGGAAGACAATCAATAAATAAATCATGCTCCGACTTCATCACATAACGGTTCACCATACGTGCATGCTACGGGAATCACAAACTTTAACACAAGTATTCTTTAAATTCACAACTACTCAACTAGCATGACTTTAATATTATCACCTCCATATCTCAAAACAATTATCATGCTTCAATCTTTTCTTAGTATTCAACACACTCAAAAGAAAGTTTCACAAATCTTGAATACCAAGCATATTATTATTAAGCAAATTACCATGCTATTAAGAGACTCTCAAAATAATTTAAGTGAAGCATGAGAGATCAATAGTTTCTTAAAATGAATCCACCACCGTGCTCTAAAAGATCTAAGTGAAGCACATAGAGCAAAATTATAACGCTCAAAAGATATAAGTGAAGCACATAGAGCAAAACTACTTAGCTCAAAAGATATAAGTGAAGCACATAGAGTATTCTATCAAATTTTAATTCATGTATGGCTCTCTCAAAAGGTGTGTACAGCAAGGATGATTGTGGCATACTAAGACACAAAGACACAAATAATACAAGACGCTCCAAGCAAAACACATATCATGTTGGTGAATAAAAATATAGCTCCAAGTAAATTACCGATGGAAGTGGACGAAAGAGGGGATGCCTTCCGGGGCATCCCCAAGCTTTGACTTTTGGTGTCCTTGGATTATCTTGGGGGTGCCATGGGCATCCCCAAGCTTAGGCTCTTGCCACTCCTTGTTCCATGATCCATCAAAAGAATTCACCCAAAACTTGAAAACTTCACAACACAAAACTCAAAATAGAAAACTCGTGAGCTCCGTTAGCGAAAGAAAACAAAAGACCACTTCAAGGTACTGTAATGAACTCATTATTTATTTATATTGGTGTTAAACCTACTGTATTCCAACTTCTCTATGGATTATAAACTATTTTACTAGCCATAGATTCATCAAAATAAGCAAACAACACACGAAAAACAGAATCTGTCAAAAACAGAACAGTCTGTAGTAATCTGTAGCTAGCGCAAGATCTGGAACCCCAAAAATTCTAAAATAAATTGCTGGACGTGAGGAATTTATCTATTAATCATCTGCAAAAATAATTAACTAAATATCACTCTTCAAATAAAAATGACAGCAGTTCTCGTGAGCGCTAAAGTTTCTGTTTTTTACAGCAAGTTCAACAAGACTTTCCCCAAGTCTTCCCAACGGTTCTACTTGGCACAAACACTAATTAAACACAAAAAACACAACCAAAACAGAGGCTAAATAATTTATTTATTACTAAACAGGAGCAAAAGGCAAGGAATAAAAATAAAATTGGGTTGCCTCCCAACAAGCGCTATCGTTTAACGCCCCTAGCTAGGCATAAAAGCGAGGATAGATCTAGGTATTGCCATCTTTGGTAGGCAATCCATAAGTGGCTCTCATGATAGTTTCATATGGTAATTTTATTTTCTTTCTTGGAAAGTGTTCCATGCCCTTTTTTAATGGAAATTGAAATCTAATATTCCCTTCCTTCATATCAATAATCGCACCAACCGTTCTAAGGAAAGGTCTACCAAGAATAATAGGGCAAGAAGGATTGCAATCTATATCAAGAACAATGAAATCTACGGGCACATAATTCCTATTTGCAACAATAAGAACATCATTAATCCTTCCCATAGGTTTCTTAATAGTGGAATCCGCAAGATGCAAGTTTAGAGAGCAATCATCAAAGTTACGGAAATCTAGTAAATCACACAAAGTCTTGGGAATAGTAGAGACACTAGCACCCAAATCACACAAAGCATAAAACTCATGATCTTTAATTTTAATTTTAATAGTTGGTTCCCACTCATCATAGAGTTTTCTAGGGATAGAAACTTTCAACTCAAGTTTTTCTTCATAAGATTGCATCAAGGCATCAACAATATGTTCGGTGAAGGCTTTATTTTGACTATAAGCATGTGGAGAATTTAGCACGGATTGCAACAAGGAAATACAATCAATTAAAGAGCAACTTTCATAATTAAATTCCTTGAAATCCAATATAGTGGGTTTAGCAACATCTAGATTTTTATTTCTTTCAATCCCACTTTCATCAATTTCATCATTAAGATCTAAACACTCCGAATTTTTAGAACGCCTTCTAGGTAAAGGAAGATCATATTCAGTTTCATCAAGATTCATATTGCAAAATAAAGATTTAATAGGAGACACATCAATAACTTTTAGATCTTCATCTTGATTTTCATAGGTATTGGAAGAACACGCTTTAATAAAGGCATCTTTGGAAGCACGCATCCTAGCGGTTCTTTCCTTACACTCATCAATTGAAATTCTCATGGCTTTTAGAGACTCATTGATATCATGCTTAGGTGGAATAGATCTAAGTTTCAAAGAATCAACATCAAGAGCAATTCTATCAACGTTCCTAGCCAAATCATCAATCTTAAGCAATTTTTCTTCAATCATAGCATTAAAATTCTTTTGCGAAGAAATAAATTCTTTAATATTAGATTCAAAATCAGAGGGTATCTTATTATAATTTCCATAAGAGTTATTGTAGGAATTCCCATAATTATTAGAAGGATTACTAGGATATGGCCTAGGATTAAAATTCCCTCTATAAGCGTTGTTACCAAAATTATTCCTACCAACAAAATTCACATCCATAGATTCATTGTTATTCTCAATCAAAGTAGACAAAGGCATATCATTAGGATCAGAAGAAACACTCTTAGTAGCAAATAATTTCATAAGTTCATCCATCTTTCCACTCAACACATTAATTTCTTCTATCGCATGCACTTTTTTATTAGAAGATCTTTCAGTATGCCATTGAGAATAATTAACCATAATATTATCTAGGAGTTTAGTAGCATCTCCTAAAGTGATTTCCATAAAAGTGCCTCCCGCGGCCGAATCTAAAAGATTTCTAGAAGCAAAATTCAATCCGGCATAAAATTTTGTATAATCATCCACAAATTCAAACCATGAGTAGGGCAATTACGTATCATTAATTTCATTCTCTCCCAAGCTTGTGCAACATGTTCATGATCAAGTTGTTTAAAGTTCATAATATCGTTTCTAAGAGAGATGATCTTAGCGGGAGGAAAATACTTAGAGATAAAAGCATCTTTGCACTTGTTCCATGAATCAATACTATTCTTAGGCAAAGACGAAAACCAAGCTTTAGAACGATCTCTAAGAGAAAAAGGAAATAGATTCAATTTAATGACATCATTATTGACATCTTTTTTCTTTTGCATATCACATAAATCAATGAAGCTATTCAGATGAGTAGCGACATCTTCACTAGGAAGCCCAGTGAATTGATCTTTCATAACAAGATTCAACAAAGCAGTATTAATTTCATAAGATTCAACATCGGTAAGAGGAGCAATCGGAGTGCTAAGGAAATCATTATTATTGGTATTGGTGAAGTCACACAATTTAGTAGTATCTTGAGCCATTGCGACAAACAAGCAATCTAACACACGAGTAAACAAAAAGGAAACGGGCAAAAAGAGGCAAATAGAGAGGGAGGATAGGGAGAGAGAGAGGGTGAATAAAACGGCAAGGGTGAATTGGGGGGAGAGGAAAACGAGAGGCAAATGGAAAATAATGTAATGCGAGAGATAGGGATTGTGATGGGTACTTGGTATGTTGAATTTTTGCGTAGACACCCCGGCAACGGCGCCAGAAATCCTTCTTGCTACGTCTTGAGCTTGCGTTGGTTTTCCCCGAAGAGGAAGGGATGATGCAGCAGAGTAGCGTAAGTATTTCCCTCAGTTTTTGAGAACCAAGGTATCAATCCAGTAGGAGCCCACGCTCAAGTCCCTCGTACCTGCACAAAGCAATAGCTACTCGCAACCAACGTGATTAGGGGTTGTCAAGCCCTTCATGGTCACTTACAAGAGTGAGATCTGATAGATATAATATTTTTGGTATAAAGATGCAAAGTAAAAAGTAAAGGCAAAGTAAAAAAGGAAAGCAAGATTAAAGTGATGGAGATTGATATGATGAGAACAGACCCGGGGGCCATAGGTTTCACTAGTGGCTTCTCTCAAGAGCATAAGTATTCTACGGTGGGTGAACAAATTACTGTTGAGCAATTGACATAATTGAGCATAGTTATGAGAATATCTAGGCATGATCATGTATATAGGCATCACGTCTGTGACAAGTAGATCGAAACGATTCTGCATCTACTACTATTACTCCACTCATCGACCGCTATCCAACATGCATCTAGAGTATTAAGTTAAAAACAGAGTAACGCCTTAAGCAAGATGACATGATGTAGAGAGATAAATTCATGCAATATGAAATAAACCCCATCTTGTTATCCTCGATGGCAACGATACAATACGTGCCTTGTTGTCCCTTCTGTCACTGGGTAAGGACACCGCAAGATCGAACCCAAAGCTAAGCACTTCTCCCATGGCAAGAACTACCAATCTAGTTGACCAAACCAAATGGATAATTCGAAGAGACTTGCAAAGATAACCAGTCATACATAAAAGAATTCAGAGAAGATTCAAATATTATTCATAGATAGACTTGATCATAAACCCACAATTCATCGATCTCAACAAACACACCGCAAAAAGAAGATTACATCGAATAGATCTCCACAAGAGAGGGGGAGAACTTTGTATTGAGATTCAAAGAGAGAGAAGAAGCCATCTAGCTACTAACTATGGACCCGAAGGTCTGAGGTAAACTACTCACACTTCATCAGAGAGGCTATGATGATGTAGAAGCCCTCTGTGATGCCGGCCCTCTTCCGGCGGAGCTCCAGAACAGGCCCCAAGATGGGATCTCATGGATACAGAAAGTTGCGGCGGTGGAATTAGGTTTTTGGCTCCTGTTCTGATCGTTTGGGGGTACGTGTGTATATATAGGAGGAAGAAGTACGCCGGAGGAGCAACGAGGGGCCCACGAGGCAGGGCGCGCCCTAGGGGGTGGCGCCCCCCACCCTCGTGACCGCCTCTTTTGTTCCTTGGAGCAGGGTCCAAGTCTTCTGGATCACGTTCAGTGAGAAAATCACGTTCCCGAAGATTTTATTCCGTTTGGACTCCGTTTGATATTCCGTTTATCCGAAGTACTGAAATAGGCAAAAAAAAACAGCAATTCTGGGCTGGGCCTCCGGTTAATAGGTTAGTCCCAAAAATAATATAAAAGTGGAAAATAAAGCCCAATATAGTCCAAAACAGTAGATAATATAGCATGGAGCAATCAAAAATTATAGATACATTGGAGACGTATCATGGCTTTGCCACAAATACTATGTCAACTACATGATCGTGCTAAGCAATATGACGATGATGAATGTGTCATGATAAACGGAATGGTGGAAAGTTGCATGGCAATATATCTCGGAATGGCTATGGAAATGCCATAATAGGTAGGTATGGTGGCTCTTTTGAGGAAGATATAAGGAGGTTTATGTGCGACAGAGTGTATCATATCACGAGGTTTGGATGCACCGGCGAAGTTTGCACCAACTCCCAATGTGAGAAAGGGCAATGCACGGTACCGAAGAGGCTAGCAATGATGGAAGGATGAGAGTGCGTATAGTCCATGGACTCAACATTAGTCATAAGGAACTCACATACTTATTGCAAAAATCTATAAGTCATCAAAAACCTTGGCACTACGCGCATGCTCCTAGGGGGTAGATTGGTAGGAAAAGACCATCGCTCGTCCCCGACCGCCACTCATAAGGAGGACAATCAAATAACACCTCATGTTTCAAATTTGTTACACAACGTTTACCATATGTGCATGCTACGGGACTTGCAAACTTCAACACAAGCATTTCTCAAATTTACAACTACTCAACTAGCACGACTTTGATATTATCACCTCCATATCTCAAAACAATCATCAAGCATCAAACTTCTCTTAGTATTCAATACACTCATAAGAAAGTTTTATTATTCTTGAATACCTAGCATATTAGGATTTTAAGCAAATTACCATGCTATTAAGACTATTAAAATAATCTAAGTGAAGCATGAGAGTTCATCTATTTCTTCAAAATAAAACTACCACCATGCTCTAAAATATACAAGTGAAGCACTAGAGTAAATGACAAACTACTCCGAAAGATATAAGTGAAGATCAATGAGTAGTCGAATAATTATGCAACTATGTGAAGACTCTCTAACATTTAAGAATTTCAGATCTTGGTATTTTATTCAAACAGCAAGCAAAGCAAAATAAAATGACATTCTAAGAATGGCAAACATCATGTGAAGAAGCAAAAACTTAGGATCAACCGAAACTAACCGATAGTTGTTGAAGAAGAAAGGTGGGATGCCAACCGGGCATACCCAAGCTTAGACGCTTGAGACTTCTTGAAATATCATCTTGGGGTGCCTTGGTCATCCCCAAGCTTGAGCTTTTGTGTCTCCTTAATTCCTCTCATATCACGGTCTCCCTAAATCTCAAAAGCTTCATCCACACAAAACTCAACAAGGACTCGTGAGATAAGTTAGTATAAACCATTGCAAAAACCTTATCATACTCTACTGTAGCAAATCACTAAAATTATTATTCAACATTGCATACTAAATGCCTCTGCATATTTAATAGTCCTATCCTCAAATAGAATCATTAAAGAAGCAAACATATGCAAACATAACAGCAATCTGCCTAAACAGGACAGTCTGTAAAGAATGCAGCAACATCCATACTTACCTAGCTCCAAAAATTATGAAAGAAACTTCCCACTGTAGTAAATTTGTCAGAGCTTAATATGCAAAAGTTTTCAACATTTTATCACATTCTGACTTTTCTAGGGAATTATTGCAACAACGGTAAACTTTCTGTTTTCAAACAGCGACATGTATACTTGTAACATAGGCATAGTAAAGGCTATCAATGCCACTTTTATTGAAATAAAAGATGCAAAAAATTGTTCTAAATAACAGCAATAAAATCCTAACAAAATAAATTGACACTCCAAGAAAAACACATATCACGTGGCGAATAAAAATATAGCTCTAAGTAAAGTTACCGATGAATGAAGACGAAAGAGGGGATGCCTTCTGGGGCATCCCCAAGCTTAGGCTCTTGGCTATCCTTGAATATTACCTTGGGGTGACTTGGGCAGCCCCAATATTAGGCTCTTTCCACTCCTTATTCCATAGTCCATCGAATCCTTACCCAAAACTTGAAAACTTCACAACACAAAACTTAAAGTAGAAAACTCGTGAGCTCCGTTAGTATAAGAAAATAAATCACCACTTCAAGGTACTGTAATGAACTCGTTATTTATTTATATTGGTGTTAAACCTACTGTATTACAACTTATCTATGGTTTATAAACTATTTTACTAGCCATAGATTCATCAAAATAAGCAAACAACACACGAAAAACAGAATCTGTCAAAAACAGAACAGTCTGTAGTAATCTGGATCAAACATATACTTCTGGAACTCATAAAATTCTCAAATAAATTTATTGACCTGAGGAATTTATCTATTAATCATCTTCAAAAACAATTAACTAAATATCACTCTCCAAATAAAAATGGCAGCAATTCTCGTGAGCGCTAAAGTTTCTGTTTTTTACAGCATGATCAACAAGACTTTCCCCAAGTCTTCCCAAAGGTTCTACTTGGCACAAACACTAATTAAAAGCATAAAACCACATCTAAACATAGGCTAGATGAATTATTAATTACTAAACAGGAGCAAAAGCAAGGAACAAATATAAAATTGGGTTGCCTCCCAACAAGCGCTATCGTTTAACGCCCCTAGCTAGGCATGATGATTTCAATGATGCTCACATAAAGGATAAGAATTGTAACATAGAGATAGCATCATGAAGAATATTACTAGAACATTTAAGCCTAACCCTCTTCCTATGCATAGGGATTTTGTGAGCAAACAACTTGTGGGAACAATAATCAACTAGCATATGAGGGCGAAACAAGCATAACTTCAAAACTTTAAGCACATAGAGAGGAAACTTGATATTATTGCAATTCCTACAAGCATATATTCCTCCCTCATAATAATTTTCAGTAGCATCATGAATGAATTCAACAATATAACCAGCACCTAAAGCATTCTTTTCATGATCTACAAGCATAGAAATTATATTACTCTCCACATAAGCAAAATTCTTCTCATTCGGGATAGTGGGAGTATCATAAGAGACTTGGATACTATAAATTGTTTCCACATTAAAAGAGTAATGTTCAGAGAAGGGATATTCATAATCATTATAAGTTTTATAAATATAATCACTACTATTTATAGCATATGTATCATCACAATAATTATCATAAGCAGGAGGCATGCTATCATCATTATAAATTTGCATATCAAAACTTGGGAGACTAAAAATATCATCTTCATTAAGCGTAGCATCCCCAAGCTTGGGACAAACATTAATTGCAGCAAATATATTCTCAAAAACATCATCTTCATCCCCAAGCTTGGGCCTTTTCATATTATAAGCATAATCACTCTCATCATTAATAGTATGGATAGCACCAATAGTATAGCAATTATCATATTCGTCCAAGCAAGTGCCAAAAAGATTTTCAAGACCATAAGAAGTATCATTATCTTCCACAATTATATTTTTATGAGGCACAATAGTAATAGGAGCAGCATTATTTGAGAGAGATATCTTTTTACCTCTCTTCCTTTTTCTTTTCTTCTTCTTCACCACATCATGTGTGGGTTCAATCCTCTTTTTGGAGCTCCTTATTAATGAGATTGGTTGAATAGGAGGCTCCTCCTCGTTACCTGATTCAACATAAGAAATAATAGGAGGATATTGGGAAGTCTCTTCCCTTTCATTAGTATTCTCTTCATCTTCTATTTGCTTTCTTTTCTTTATGTAGTTGGCAATATAAGGATTTTCAATACAATTCACCACACAATACATATAAATTTTCTCTAGCTCAAAATGAAGAACTTTATCAAGGGAAAATTTTGGAATATCCTTAGTTATACGTTTCATTTCTTCATAACCCAAGAGCAAACTAAGTTCATTATGATGTGCAAGGGAAATCAAGTCATCACAATTTTTGGACACGATACGACCATGAAACAATTTGCATTGGGTATTGAAATGATCATGTTCATTGCAAAGCTCACAAGTATGGCCAATATAATTTAAATTTTCAGCACATTCATCTAGCTCTTCTTGCAACAATTTGGTTTCTAAGTACTTATGCCTCTTGTAATATCTATCTTCCCTATTTGGTGTGTACTTACAAACCCAATGCACTCCACAAAAATTGACATGTTTATAGGAGACATTTTCATCATAACTAGTGCAATCATCATTAGTATCATGGATATTCAAAGAATTCGTACTAACAACATTACAATCATGCTCATCATTCAAATATTTAGTGCCAAACATTTTAGAGATTTCTTCTTCTAGCACTCGAGCACAATTATACTTTCCATCATACTCACGAAAGATATTAAAAAGGTGAAGCATATGAGACAAACTCAATTCCATTTTTTATAGTTTTCTTTTATAAACTAAACTAGTGACAAAACAAGAAACTGAAAGACTCGATTGCAAGATCTAAAGATATACCTTCAAGCGCTAACCTCCTCGGCAACGACGCCAGAAAAGAGCTTGATATCTACTACACAACCTTCTTCTTGTAGACGTTGCTGGGCCTCCAAGTGCAGAGGTTTGTAGGACAGTAGCAAGTTTCCCTCAAGTGGATGACCTAAGGTTTATCAATCCATAGGAGGCATAGGATGAAGATGGTCTCTCTCAAGCAACCCTGCAACCAAATAACAAAGAGTCTCTTGTGTCCCCAACACACCCAATACAATGGTAAATTGTATAGGTGCACTAGTTCGGCGAAGAGATGGTGATACAAGTGCAATATGGATAGTAGATAATAGTATTTTAATCTGAAATTATAAAAACAGCAAGGTCACTAATGATAAAAGTGAGCGTAAACGGTATTGCAATGCATGGAAATAAGGCCTAGGGTTCATACTTTCGCTAGTGCAAGTCCTCTCAACAATAATATCATAATTGGATCACATAACTATCCGTCAACATGCAACAAAGAGTCACTCCAAAGTCACTAATAGCGGAGAACAAACGAAGAGATTATGGTATGGTACGAAACCACCTCAAAGTTATTCTTTCCAATCAATCCGTTGGGCTATTCCTATAAGTGTCACAAACAGCCCTAGAGTTCGTACTAGAATAACACCTTAAGACACAAATCAACCAAAACCCTAATGTCACCTAGATACTCCAATGTCACCTCAAGTATCCGTGGGTATGATTATACGATATGCGTCACACAATCTCAGATTCATCTATTCAACCAACACAAAGGACCTCAAAGAGTGCCCCAAAGTTCTACCGGAGAATCACGACGAAAACGTGTGCCAACCCCTATGCATAGGTTCATGGGTGGAACCCGCAAGTTGATCACCAAAACATACATCAAGTGAATCACGTGGTATCCCATTGTCACCACAGATACGCACGGCAAGACATACATCAAGTGTTCTCAAATCTTTAAAGACTCAATCCGATAAGATAACTTCGAAGGGGAAACCCAATTCATTACAAGAGAGTAGAGGGGGGAAGAAATATGATAGGATCTAAATATAATAGCAAAGCTCGCGATACATCAAGATCTTACCATCTTAAGAACATGAGAGAGAGAGAGAGAGAGATCGAACACATAGCTACTGGTACATACCCTCAGCCCCGAGGGAGAACTACTCCCTCCTCGTCATGGAGAGCACCGGGATGATAAAGATGGCCACCGGAGAGAGGTTGCCCCCTCGGGCAGGGTGCCGGAACGGGTCTAGATTGGTGTTCGGTGGCTACGGAGGCTTCTGGCGGCAGAACTCCCTATCTATTGTGCTCACAGATGTTTTTAGGGTATATGGAGATATATAGGCGGAAGAAGTACGTCAGGGGGGCCACGAGGGGCTCACGAGGGTGGAGGGCGCGCCCAGGGGGGTGGGCGCGCCCCCTGCCTCGTGACCTCCTCGTAGATCCCCCGACATGCACTCCAAGTCTTCTGGGCTTCTTTCCTTCCAAAATGAGTTCCATGAAGTTTCAGGTCAATTGGACTCGGTTTGATTTTCCTTTTCTTTGAAACCCTAAAACAGGGTAAAAACAGAAACTGGCACTGGGCTCTGGGTTAATAGATTAGTCCCAAAAATGATATAAAAGTGTATAATAAAGCCCATAAACATTCAAAATAGTAGATAATATAGCATGGAGCAATCAAAAATTATAGATACGTTGGAGACGTATCAACCAGCAGCCTCATGGTGGGAGAATTACACTGTCACCTACCCTATAGCCACGGTGACATGGGACCAGTTTCAGCAAGCCTTCCGTACAGCTCATGTCTCAACTGGAGCAATGAGTATGAAGAAGCGGGAGTTTCGCAACTTATGCCAGGGGAACCGTACTGTGGCTCAGTACGCGGATGAGTTTAGCAAGTTATCTCGCTATGCCCCTGATGATGTGGCCACAGATGCCGCAAAGCAGGAGAAGTTTATGGAAGGGCTGAATGATGAGATGAGCATGCAGTTGATGGTGGCAACATTCAACAACTACCAGGAGTTGGTAGATAAGGCTCTTATGATTGAAGGGAAGCAGTAGCAGATTGAGAGACGTAAGAGGAAGTATGTACAAGGGAGGTATAACTCAGGAGCTCAGCAGAAACCTCGCCTAACCCCTAACTCGGGAGGACTTGTTCATAACCATGGAGGCCACACCCATAATGGAGGAAGTAACCATAATCATACTGGCCCAAGGAATGGGAATGGGAATGGAGCAAGCAACAATCAGAACCGCCCCAATCCAGCCACACCCACCAAGAGAGACCTAAGCCACATTACTTGTTTCAAGTGCGGGAAGACTGGACACTATGCCACGGAGTGCCCTGAAGGGAAGAATGGAAACGGAAATGGGAGCGATGGGAAGAAGCCCAATCCATTCAACAAAGGACAAGTAAACCACGTTAACATGGAGGAAGTTGAAGAGTAGCCAGACGCGGTTATAGGTAAGTTTTTGGTTAAGTCATTTACCGCTCTTGTTCTTTTTGATACTAGTGCATCGCATTCATACATATCAAGGGAATTCATGGATAAGTTTAAACTACCGACCCAAACCCTTAGGACCCCTCTGTTAGTAAGTTCACCTGGAGCAGAGTATATGACTAGTCGATGGTGCGACCAGATACCCTTAACCATTGGCAACCATGTTTTTCCGTCTGACCTAATAATCTTGGAGTCACAAGGATTGGATGTGATATTAGGAATGGACTGGATGTCAAAGTATGGAGGAAGCATTGACTGTGTTAGTAAGTCAATTTGTCTCACCACCCCGGAGGGAAAAAGGATCAAGTATGTATCTAGGCATGCGCCAAGAAGTAGCCAAGTAAATACCCTCACGGGAGTTGTTCAGGAGGAAGTGCCTGCAGTAAAGGATTACCCGGATGTTTTTCCAGAGGAGTTACCAGGCATGCCACCGGATCGAGATATCGAGTTTTTGATAGAATTATTACCAAGAACAGGGCCAATATCCAAGAGACCCTATCGGATGCCCGCGAATGATCTGGAGGAGATTAAGAAACAGATCAAGGAGTTATTGGAGAAAGGTTACATTCGACGGAGTTCATCACCATGGGGAGCCCCAGTGCTTTTGGTTGAGAAGAAGGATAAGTCCCTAAGAATGGTTGTTGATTATCGGGCATTGAATGAAGTGATGATCAAGAACAAGTACCCATTGTCGATGATCAATGATCTGTTTGATCAGCTGCAATGAGCTAAGGTGTTTTCGAAGATCGATCTGCGATCAGGATACCATCAGTTGAAGATTCGCAAGAAGGATATACCAAAGACAGCCTTCACCACACGGTACAGGTTATACGAATATACGGTCATGTCGTTTGGACTGACTAACGCCCCTGCCTACTTCATGAGCATGATGAACAAGGTGTTCATGGAGTATTTGGACAAGTTTGTTGTGGTGTTCATTGATGATATAATGGTATATTCGAAGAACAAGGAGGAGCACAAGGAGCATTTGCGTTTAGTTCTCGAGAAACTCAGGGAACACTAGTTGTATGCCAAGTTCAGCAAATGCGAGTTTTGGTTGAAGGAAGTCGGATTCCTTGGACATGTTATATCAGGAGAAGGTACAGCAGTAGACCCCACCAAGGTTCAGCCAGTCACTGAATGGTTGGCGCCCACTTCAGTTAGCGAGATCTGCAGTTTTCTTGGACTCGCAGGATACTATCGGAGATTTATTGAGAATTTTTCCAAGATCGCGAAGCCAATTACGGAATTATTGAAGAAGGATACCAAGTTTAAATGGACGGAAGATTGCGAGGCAAGTTTCCAGGAGTTGAAGAAACGTTTGACTACAGCCCCAGTGCTGACACTGCCAGATATACGTAAGGATTTTCAAGTGTATTGCGACGCCTCTCGCTTAGGACTTGGAAACATGCTTATGCAGGACGGAAGAGTTGTTTCATATGCCTCACGACAACTAAAACCGCACGGATTGAATTATGTCACGCATGATTTGGAGCTAGCAGCCGTAGTGCATGCGTTGAAGACCTGGAGGCATTACCTTATTGGAAACCATTGTGATGTGTACACGGATCATAAGAGTTTGAAGTACATCTTCACACAGAAGGAACTGAACCTTAGGCAGAGAAGATGGTTGGAGCTTATAAAGGATTATGACATGAAGCTTCACTATCATCCAGGAAAGGCCAATGTCGTAGCAGACGCATTGAGCCAGAAGAGTTATGATAATACCCTAGAAAGCACGGGATTGCCGAAGGAGTTAGCAGAGGATCTCGGGGAACTTCGATTGGAGATTGTTCCTAGAGGTTTTGTTGCAACAATGGAGGTTCATTCTACATTGTTAGGAAAGATTCGAGAAGCTCAGAAGGATGACAAAGAGATTGCGGAGATAAAAGAGAAAATGAGCGAAGGAAAGGCCAAAGGTTTTCGTGAGGATGAGCACGACACCTTATGGTTTGAGGACCGTGTTTATGTGCCCAATAACACAGAGATCGGGAAATTAATACTTCAGGAGGCTCATGACTCACCATACTCGATACACCCCGGAAACACCAAGATGTATTTGGATTTTAAGGAACATTTCTGGTGGACAGGGATGAAGAAGGATATCACTGAGTATGTAGCCGTATGTGACGTATGTCAGAGAGTGAAGGCAGAGCATCAAAAGCCAGCAGGATTGCTACAGCCTATGCCAATACCCGAATGGAAGTGGGATAAACTTGGCATGGATTTTATCACTGGATTGCCCAGGACCAAATCAGGTTATATATGGGTAGTAGTTGATCGCTTGACCAAAGTGGCACACTTTATCCCAGTGAAGACTACTTATACCAGTGCAAAGTTGGACAAGATATATATGACCAGGATCGTATGTCTGCATGGAGTTCCGAGGACCATCGCATTGGATAGAGGGACACAGTTTACCTCAAAGTTTTGGCATCAGCTGCACCAGACTTTGGGAACGAGATTGGAGTTCAGTACAACATTTCACCCGCAGACGGATGGACAGACCGAGAGAGTCAACCAGATTCTGGACGACATGTTGAGAGCCTATGCGCTAGATTATGGATCTAGTTGGGATGATAATTTGCCTTACGTAGAGTTCTCGTACAACAATAGTTACCAAGCTAGTCTGAAGATGGCACCGTTCGAAGCCATGTATGGACGAAGGTGCAGAACACCGTTGATGTGGGAAGAAGTTGGAAACTGACAGTTGTTTGGACCAGACTTGATCAAAGAATCTAAGGAGAAAGTTAAACTGATTCGAGATAGACTGAAGATAGCTCAGTCCAGACAGAAGAGTTATGCAGATTTGAAGCACAAGGAGGTAACCTATGAAATTGGAGATAGAGCATATCTGCGAGTATCACCTTTGCGAGGAGTGAAACGTTTTGGAGTTAAGGGAAAGTCAGCCCCGAGATTTGTAGGACCGTATCGTGTTTTGGAACGGATGGGAGAAGTTGCCTACAAGTTGGAGTTCCCCGAAGGACTGTCCGGAGTTCACGATGTGTTTCATGTTTCCCAGTTGAAGAAGTGCCATGCTGAGATGGCCGATATACCGCTAAGAGATACCGTACCCTTGGAGGCGATTCAGTTGGACGATTATTTGACTTATGAGGAGAAGCCCGTCAAGATTTTGGAGTTTGCCAGTCGAGTCACCCGCAGCAAGGTTATCAAGTTTTGCAAAGTTCAGTGGAGCCACCATACCGAGGATGAATCCACATGGGAACGAGAGGATGATCTTCGCAAAGACCACCCACACCTATTTTCTAGCCAACCCGAATCTTGAGGGAAAGATTCATCTTAAGGGGGTAGGTTTGTAACATCCCAAATTTTCAATTTGGAATGTTATACATAGATCATTCCTACATATCATATTTTATTGCATTTTCGTCTCGCGATCCTCGAAATCCTAAGCAACTCAAGGACCCTCGGAGAGAGTTGGGGATTTCCCCGGTTTTCAAATTTGATTTTATCAAATTTTGAAACGAGGATTTTGGTTTTAATTATTTGTCTCCCTGAAAATATTCCATAATAAAATATATGAGAGGAGATAATATGACTTCTCCAGAATAATTGAAATATTGGAGGAAAATATTAAAATCAAATATTTGTTTTTATTTGGATTTTATTGCAATTTTGTTTGCATTAGAAAAATTGCACGTTTTTAAAATTGCATTTTAGGGCCAAGAAAATGTTCATCTCGTTCTAAATATTTCATTTAGACGGTGAAAAATTGTTTTGGCATTTTTAGATTTTTATTTTATTTTCTAGGATTTTTTTTGTTTCAGCGGAATTTATTTATATAAAAAATGCGTAGTGGCTAACTGGGCCGAAGCCCAGCCGCCAGCCCGCCTCTCCCGCGCGCCGTCTCCTTCCAGGAGACCGGGCACGCTGCCACCGCCCCAACTCAGAGGAGTTCGAGCCGGACTCCACCTCCGCCGCCCCTTGCCCCCTCCCCAAGGCACCCCTCCCCTTTATATACCCACCCCGCCACCGCCACCACCACCCCACCCCGCCCGGAGCCACCGCCCGCTGCCGCGCCTCGCCGCCGCCTCGCCCCGCCGTCGCGGCCGCGTCTTGCCAGACCAACGAGGTAGCCGCCATTTTTTTTAAGAAAACCGATCCGATTTTTTAAAGAAAACCCTAGTTCGTTTTTTTCGGTTCGCCGGTTTTTCCCGGTTTTTCTTTTTTGCGGACGTTCGTCCGTACGTTCATTTTAATGAACGGTTTTTGCTCGTTAGTTACAGATAACGAATGCTCGTTCATTAGTCTGTTTGTCAGTTATCTTTAATCGGATTTTTCCGCGATTATTTCTGATCGCGATTTCTGATCCGATTTTCGTTCTAGTTTATCTTTTCGATTGTTTGTCAGAATCAGGCGATTCAAGTGCCTAGATCTTCGTCTCGAGACCCTCTTTCCGCTTAACCAACTTAAACAAGCTTTTGCTACTGTAAAATTTGACCTAGGTCCAGATTAGTAAACGGAACTTGTTTTCTTTGCCGTTTGAGTTTCGTTGCTCCATTCGATTTGATTCTTTTTGCAAACCGGAGTTCTTAAGTTGAACTTTCTGGTTAGATATTCTTATTTGATTTTTACCCGTGCTTGTTTGCTTGATTGCTTATGTATGCTATTGTTTGTTTGTGATAGAATTCCCGGAGTGCGAAGCGTGATATTTGGAGTCCCTAGGTTTCGCGGATTGTCAGCAAGGCAAGTAACACTTTGATCATACCCCTTTATCACCCAGTTCTATGCATTAGTTCCAATCCTCAAACATTGCATGGTTAGGATGTCATTAACATGTGGGTTGGGAAGTAGTTGATGAGGTAGAACCTATTACCCTGTTACATTCAAACCCTTGGGAGTTACTTCTACGCGTTGCTTATATTGCTATGCTATGCTCGTAGACGTGGTTTGGGTGAGTGAAATCCATGACAAATGTGAGATTGTTAATTAATGGTTCAACTTAAGGTGGCAACTTAAATACACATCTGGGTGGATTGAGGCACCTGGAGTACCCAGTGTTGCCTGTATTTTTTTGGAAATCCTAGAGTACCCGTGTGATCTTCCTATGGACCGCCACCCAGGCTCAAAGGGAACTGAGATGATTCATGCTATACACTTCTATGTGCAGCCACAAGCTATTATGGGCTCTAGCATAGTTGAGTAAGTTACGTGAAGCTCTTGAAGAGGTGGATCAGCGGGTAGTGGGTTGTAGGTTTGGTATGGTCTGCCCGGAGTAGAGAGTTAATGTTTCTGAAAGACCATGTCTCGGTCATCCGTTTCTCAAACATTATGTAGTGCGAGAAATTCAACGGAGGCGATCGAGTCTTGTGGGGAAAAGTGCGCAAACCTCTGTAGAGTGTACAAACTAATCATGGTTAGCCGTGTCCCTAGTTATGGACATCTTGATTATCTAGTACTTGGAGTATCTTAAGTATCTCATCACTCTTAAATTAATATTGTTGGGTTGATAATTACTTTTAATTGGGATTGAGTTGGAGGAACCTTCTCAATGATGTTTCAACTACCATGATAGTTAAATAAAATCTATTCCTTTGTTGTAGGAAAAAATTGGCTTTTCGCAAAAACTATAACCATAGAGCTTTCCACCAGCCAAATATGCATGTAGTGATAGCATTATTCTGTTCTTGCTCTACTGTGTTACTTTGCCAGCACATTCCATGTGCTGGCCCTTTTTCGGGCTGCAACATATTATGTTGCAGACTTTTCAGACGAGGAGTAAGGTTTGTTAGGTCGTTGCCGTGCAGCTCAGCTATGCCATTGGAGTTGATGGACTCACTTTATCTTCCAAGACTTCCGCTGTTATCATATTAGATGGCCTTAAGTCATATTTATTGTAATAAGTTCTCTTTGGAGACATTCAATGTAATAAGTGTGTGATTGCTACTCTGTTATAAATCCTCAAGTACTGTGTGTGTCAGCATTACCGATCTAGGAATGATGCTGAAGCACAGAGACTTGACCTTTTGAGGTTGGGTCGCTACAGACTGAGATTATAGTTTGTTAGTTTTCAATGAAGTTTCTGATTCATACTTGAGTATGTGAATGAATTGTTACTTTAGCATAAGAGATCATATGACAATATATATATATATATATATATATATTGATGTTCTAAGAATGATCATGATGCCCTCATGTCCGTATTTTATTTTATCGACACCTCTATCTCTAAACATGTGGACATATTTTTCGATTTTGGCTTTCGCTTGAGGACAAGCGAGGTCTAAGCTTGGGGGAGTTGATACGTCCATTTTGCATCATGCTTTTATATCGATATTTATTGCATTATGGGCTGTTATTACACATTATGTCACAATACTTATGCTGTTTCTGTCTTATTTTACAAGGTTTACATGAAGAGGGGGAATGCCGGCAGCTGGAATTCTGGGCTGGAAAAGGAGCAAATATTAGAGACCTATTCTACACATCTCCAAAAGTCCTAAAATTCCACGGGAATTATTTTCAGAATATATAAAAAATATTGGATGAAAGAAGTACCAGAGGGGGCCACCCACCGTCCACGAGGGTGGGGGGCGCGCCCTACCCCCCTAGGCACGCCCCCTGCCTCGTGGGCCCCCTGGTGGCCCCCTAATGCCCATCTTTGGCTATATGGAGTCTTTCTTCGAGGAAAAAATAATAAGCAAGCTCACGAAATGAAACGCCACCGCCATGAGGCGGAACCTGGGTGGAACCAATCTAGGGCTCTGGTGGAGCTGTTCTGCCAGGGAAACTTCCCTCCGGGAGGGGGAAATCATCACCATCGTCATCACCAACGATCCTCTCATCGGGAGGGGGTCAATCTCCATCAACATCTTCACCAACACCATCTCATCTCAAACCCTAGTTCATCTCTTGTATCCAATCTTTGTATCCAAACCTCAGATTGGTACCTGTGGATTGCTAGTAGTATTGATTACTCCTTGTAGTTGATGCTAGTTGATTTACTTGGTGGAAGATCATATGTTCAAATCCATTATGCATATTAATACCCCCTGATTATGAACATGAATATGATTTGTGAGTAGTTATGTTTGTTCCTGAGGACATGGAGTCTTGCTATAAGTAGTCATGTGAATTTGGTATTCGTTCGATATTTTGATGAGATGTATGTTGTATTTCCTCTAGTGGTGTCATGTGAACATCGACTACATGACACTTCACCATTGTTTGGGCCTAGAGGAAGGCATTGGGAAATGATAAGTAGATGATGGGTTGCTAGAGTGACAGAAGCTTAAACCCTAGTTTATGCGTTGCTTCGTAAGGGTCTGATTTGGCTCCATATGTTTCATGCTATGGTTAGGTTTACCTTAACACTTTTGTTGTAGTTGCGGATGCTTGCAATAGGGGTTAATCATAAGTGAGATGCTTGTCCAAGGAAGGACAGTACCCAAACACCGGCCCACCCACATATCAAATTATCAAAGTACCGAATGCGAATCATATGAGCGTGATGAAAACTAGCTTGACGATAATTCCCATGTGTCCTCGGGAGCACTTTCCTTTATATAAGAGTTTGTCCAGGCTTGTCCTTCGCTACAAAAAGGATTGGGCCATATTGCTGCACCTTATTTACTTTTATTACTTGTTACCCGTTACAAATTACCTTATCACAAAACTATTTGTTACCAATAATTTCAGTGCTTGCAGAGAATACCTAGCTGAAAACTGCTTATCATTTCCTTCTGCTCCTTGTTGGGTTCGACACTCTTACTTATCAAAAAGGCTACGATAGATCCCCTACACTTGTGGGTCATCACCCATGCATCCTGGGTTTTGTAAAGTTTTGCGAAGCAAAGGTAACATCACATGATAACCAAAGGTTCACTCGAATATCATTCATGTGCTCATACGGATCGATATGGACGCCCACGGTTCCGCTATCGGTCATTGAACAAACGGTTTCATTCATGTATATGAGTTACCGAACCTATGGGGTCTCAAGCTTAAGACAGTCACGATCTGTTGAGTGTTAGTAAGAGGGGAGTGATGATACTATATTTATGGAATTGTTTCATAAATATTCAGAATAGTTCTGAGAGGATGCAGAAGCAATTAGGGGTCACTGGAAGGGTCTCAGATGGTTCCAAAAATGTTCTGGTGTGAGGACACTTTGGCTGGGCCAAGGGGTAAGGCCCACGAGGCTTTAGGTTGGTGCGAAAGGGGTTCTGCGTAGGTCAGGGACCAAACTCTGAGTTGCGTGGTGTTTCCAGAAATGCCAGGAACCTTGGTGTTTCGTGTTGGAAACCGAGGAGGACTCTTGTATTCCAAACCGGCATTGGGGAGGCCCTCTCCACAAGTTATGACCCCATGGCTCGATGCTACCTCTTGAGCTTGCATTGGTTTTTCCCTTGAAGAGGAAAGGGTGGTGCAGCAAAGTAGAGTAAGTATTTTCCTTGGTTTTGAGAACCAAGGTATCGATCCAATGGGAGACAACGCGACAAGCCACCGAATACCTGCACAAATAAACACCAACTTGCACCTGATATGTCTCGAACATATCTATAATTTTTGATTGCTCCATGCTATATTATCTACTGTTTTGGACATTATTGGGCTTTATTATACACTTTTATATTATTTTTGAGACTAACCTATTAACCGGAGGCCCAGCCCAGAATTGTTTTTTTTTACTATTTTAGGGTTTCAAAGAAAAGGAATATCAAACGGAGTCCAAACGGAATGAAACCTTCGGGAACGTGATTTTCTCACCGAACATGATCCAGGAGACTTGGACCCTACGTCAAGCAACCAACAGGGAGGCCAGGAGGTAGGGGGAGCCTACCCCCCCAGGCGCGCCCTCCACCCTCGTGGGCCCACTGTTGCTCCACCGATGTACTTCTTCCTCCTATATATACCTACGTACCCCCAAACGATCAGATACGGAGCCAAAACCCTAATTCCACCATCGCAACTTTCTGTATACACGAGATCCCATCTTGGGGCCTGTTCCGGAGCTCCACCAGAGGAGGCATTGATCACGGAGGGCTTCTACATCAACACCATAGCCTCTCTGATGAAGTGTGAGTAGTTTACCTCAGACCTACGGGTCCATAGTTATTAGCTAGATGGCTTCTTCTCTCTTTTTGGATCTCAATACAAAGTTCTCCCCCTCTCTTGTGGAGATCTATTCGATGTAATCTTCTTTTGCGGTGTGTTTGTTGAGACCGATGAATTGTGGGTTCATGATCAAGTTTATCTATGAACAATATTTGAATCTTCTCTGACTTCTTTTATGTATGATTGGTTATCTTTGCAAGTCTCTTCGAATTATCAGTTTGGTTTGGCCTACTAATACGTCTCCAACGTATCTATAATTTTTGATTACTCCATGCTATATTATCTACTGTTTTGGACATTATTGGGCTTTATTATCCACTTTTATATTATTTTGGGGACTAACCTATTAACCGGAGGCCCAGCCCAGAATTGCTGTTTTTGCCTATTTTAGGGTTTCGAAGAAAAGGAATATCAAACGGAGTCCAAACGGAATAAAACCTTCGGGGACGTGATTTTTGGAACGAACAAGACCCAGGAGACATGGACCCTACGTCAAGCAACCAACAGGGAGGCCACAAGGCAGGGGGCGCGCCTACCCCCCCCCCCCCAGGCGCGCCCTCCACCCTCGTGGGCCCCCTGTTGCTCCACCGACGTACTCCTTCCTCCTATATATACCTATGTACCCCCAAACGATTATATACGGAGCCAAAAACCTAATTCCACCGCCGCAACCTTCTGTATCCACGAGATCCCATCTTGGGGCCTGTTCCAGAGCTCCGTCGGAGGGGACATCAACACCATAGCCTCTCCGATGAAATGTGAGTAGTTTACCTCAAACCTATGGGTCCATAGTTATTAGCTAGATGGCTTCTTCTCTCTTTTTGGATCTCAATACAATGTTCTCCCCCTCTCTTGTGGAGATCTATTCGATGTAATCTTCTTTTTGCGGTGTGTTTGTCGAGACCGATGAATTGTGGGTTTATGATCAAGATTATCTATGAACATTATTTGAATCTTCTATGGATTCTTTTATGTATAATTGGTTATCTTTGCAAGTCTCTTCGAATTATCAGTTTGGTTTGGCCTACTAGATTGATCTTTCTTGCAATGGGAGAAGTGCTTAGCTTTGGGTTCAATCTTGCGGTGTCCTTTCTCAGTGACAGTAGGGGCAGCAAGAACGTATTGTATTGCTGCCATCGAGGATAACAAGATGGGGTTTTCATCATATTGCATGAGTTTATCCCTCTACATCATGTCATCTTGCTTAAGGCGTTACTCTGTTTTCATGAACTTAATACTCTAGATGTATGCTGGATAGCGGTCAATGAGTGGAGTAATAGTAGTAGATGCAGGCAGGAGTCGGTCTACTTGTCTCGGACGTGATGCCTATATACATGATCATACCTAGATATTCTCATAACTATGCTCAATTCTGTCAATTTCTCAACAGTAATTCGTTCACCCACCGTGAAATACTTATGCTCTTGAGAGAAGCCACTAGTGAAACCTATGGCCCCCGGGTCTATCTTCATCATATTAATCTTCCAATACTTAGTTATTTCCGTTGCTTTTATTTTACTTTGCATATTTATCATAAAAATACCAAAAATATTATCTTATCATATCTATCAGATCTCACTCTCGTAAGTGACCGTGAAGGGATTGACAACCCCTTATCGCGTTGGTTGCGAGGAGTTATTTGTTTTGTGCAGGTACGAGGGACTCGCACGCAGCCTCCTACTGGATTGATACCTTGGTTCTCAAAAACTGAGGGAAATACTTACACTACTTTGCTGCATCATCCTTTCCTCTTCAAGGAAATCCAACGCAGTGCTCAAGAGGTAGCACCTACTAGATTGATCTTTCTTGCAATGGGAGAAGTGCTTAGCTTTGGGTTCAATCTTGCAGTGTCCTTTTCCAGTGACAGTAGGGGCAGCAAGGCACGTATTGTATTGTTGCCATCGAGGATAACAAGATGGGGTTTTTATCATATTGCATGAATTTATACCTCTACATCATGTCATCTTGCTTAAGGCATTACTCTTTTCTTATGAACTTAATACTCTAGATGCATGCTGGATAGCGGTCGATGTGTGGAGTAATAGTAGTAGATGCAGGCAGGAGTCGGTCTACTTGTCTGGGACGTGATGCCTATATACATGATCATACCTAGATATTCTCATAACTATGCTCAATTCTGTCAATTGCTCAACAGTAATTTGTTCACCCACCATAAAATACTTATGCTCTTGAGAGAAGCCACTAGTGAAACCTATGGCCCCCGGGTCTATCTTCATCATATTAATCTTCCAATACTTAGTTATTTTCATTGCTTTTATTTTACTTTGCATCTTTATCATAAAAATACCAAAAATAGTATCTTATCATATCTAACAGATCTCACTCTCGTAAGTGACCGTGTAGGGATTGACAACCCCTTATTGCGTTGGTTGCGAGGATTTATTTGTTTTGTGTAGGTGTGAGGGACTCGCGCGTAGCCTCCTACTGGATTGATACCTTGGTTCTCAAAAACTGAGGGAAATACTTACGCTACTTTGCTGCACCACCCTTTCCTCTTCAAGGGAAAACCAACGCAAGTGCTCAAGAGGTAGCAAGAAGGATTTCTGGCGCCGTTGCCGGGGAGGTCTACGCAAAAGTCAACATACCAAGTACCCATCACATACCCTTATCTCCCGCATTACATTATTTGCCATTTGCCTCTCGTTTTCCTCTCCCCCACTTCACCCTTCCGTTTTATTCGCCCTCTCTCTCTATCCTCCCTCTGTTTCCCGTTTGCCTCTTTTTGCTCGTTCCCCATTTGATTGTCGTTATGGCGAGTCCTCTATCTTCTCCATTATCTCCCGAGAATGAAGTTCTAAATTTTAAGCAAAGGGAGGGAGAAAATCTAAAAGACGCTTGGTATAGAATTTGCAATGCTCAAAATAGATCTACCAGGAAGCAATCTACTTCTGTTCTTCTTTGCAATTTTTATGTAGGCGTTACTCCTTGGCACAGATATATCCTTGATACCATTACCGGAGTGAACTTCTTGGGTAGCCATACTTTTGATTCTTACAATGCTATGATTGATTTGTTTGGCTCACCACCTCTTTTGGTTAATGGAACTATGTTAACTTTGGAGCATGTAATGCAAAAACTTGAAATTATTGAAAATAGAGTTGCTACCATTGAGTTAATTGAAAATTTCGATAAAAAGATCCACAACCAAATTGCCCAATATGGATCTAAAGTAGGAGTAACTTTGAAAAATATTAAAGAGAAGGAACCTATAGTTAATGAACAAATAAATCATGATTCCACTAGAATCGACAAACTTGAGGGTATCATTACCAACTTGGGAACCGCTTGTTCTTCCGTAAAGAATACTCCAAGTCCTCCGACTAAAATTTCCAAGCTTATGTATGTTCCTAAAAATAAAGGTGAATCCTCTAGCAAAGAAACTATGGATCTCAAATCTATAAGTGTTCATCCTAATCTTTTTGCTATTATTAAGGAACCATTTTCTGCCAATGATTTTTTTGATATTGTGCCTAAAAGTTTGATAATAAATAAAAATAAAGAAATTCCTAAAGACGGTAGATGCCTCATTGAAGAATTACCAACCAAAGATGGCAATACCTAGATCTATCCTTGCTTTTTATGCCTAGCTAGGGGCGTTAAACGATAGCGCTTGTTGGGAGGCAACCCAATTTTATTTTTATTCCTTGCTTTTTGATCCTGTTTAGTAATAAATAATTTATCTAGCCTCTGTTTTGGTTGTGTTTTTTGTGCTTAATTAGTGTTTGTGCCAAGTAGAACCGTTGGGAAGACTTGGGGAAAGTCTTGTTAATCTTGCTGTAAAAAAACAGAAACTTTAGCGCTCACGAGAACTACTCTCATTTTTATTTGGAAAGTGCTATTTAGTTAATTATTTTTGCAGATGATTAAAAGATAAATTTCTCACGTCCAGAAATTTATTTTAGAATTTTTTAAGTTCCAGATCTTGCGCTAGCTACAGATTACTACAGGTTGTTCTGTTTTTGACAGATTCTGTTTTTCGTGTGTTGTTTGCTTATTTTGATGAATCTATGGCTAGTAAAATAGTTTATAAACCATAGAGAAGTTGGAATACAGTAGGTTTAACACCAATATAAATAAATAATGAGTTAATTACAGTACCTTGAAGTGGTATTTTGTTTTCTTTCGCTAACGGAGCTCATGAGATTTTCTACTTTAAGTTTTGTGTTGTGAAGTTTTCAAGTTTTGGGTAAAGATCTGATGGATTATGGAACAAGGAGTGGCAAGAGCCTAAGCTTGGGGATGCCCATGGCACCCCCAAGATAATCTAAGGACACCTAAAAGCCAAAGCTTGGGGATGCCCCGGAAGGCATCCCCTCTTTCGTCTTCGTTCATCGGTAACTTTACTTGGAGCTATATTTTTATTTACCACATGATATGTGTTTTGCTTGGAGCGTCTTGTATGATTTGAGTCTTTATTTGTTAGTTTACCACAATCATCTTTTCTGTACACACCTTTTGAGAGAGACACACATGATTCGGAAATTATTAGAATACTCTATGTACTTCACTTATATCTTTTGAGTTATATAGTTTTGATCTAGTACTTCACTTATATCTTTTAGAGCACGGTGGTGGATTTGTTTTATAGAAACTAGTGATATCTCATGCTTCACTTAGATTATTTTGAGAGTCTTAAATAGCATGGTAATTTGCTTAAATAATCCTAATATGCTAGGTATACAAGATTAATAATAAAATTCTCTTATGAGTGTGTTGAATACTAAGAGAAGTTTGATGCTTGATGATTGTTTTGAGATATGGAGGTAGTGATATTAAAGTTGTGCTAGCTGAGTAGTTGTGAAATTGAGAAATACTTGTGTTGAAGTTTGCAAGTCCCGTAGCATGCACGTATGGTAAACGTTATGTAACAAATTTGAGACATGAGGTGTTCTTTGATTGTCCTCCTTATGAGTGGCGGTCGGGGACGAGCGATGGTCTTTTCCTACCAATATATCCCCCTAGGAGCATGCGCGTAGTGCTTGGTTTTTGATGACTTGTAGATTTTTGCAATAAGTATGTGAGTTCTTTATGACTAATGTTGAGTCCATGGATTATACGCACTCTCACCCTTCCATCATTGCTAGCCTCTTCAGTACCGTGCATTGCCCTTTCTCACATTGAGAGTTGGTGCAAACTTCGCCGGTGCATCCAAACCCAGTGATATGATACGCTCTTTCACACATAAACCTCCTTATATCTTCCTCAAAATAGCCACCATACCTACCTATTATGGCATTTCCATAGCCATTCCAAGATATATTGCCATGCAACTTTCCACCATTTCATTTATCATGACACCTTCATCATTGTCATATTGCTTGGCATGATCATGTAGTTGACATCGTATTTGTGGCAAAGCCACCGTTCATAATTTTTCATACATGTCACACTTGATTCATTGCATATCCCGGTACACCACCGGAGGCATTCATATAGAGTCATACCTTGTTCTAGTATCGAGTTGTAATCATTGAGTTGTAAATAAATAGAAGTGTGATGATCATCATTTAATAGAGCATTGTCCCAATAAAAAAAGAGAAAGGCCAAATAAAAAATGAAGGCCCAAAAAAATAAATAAAAAGGGAAAATGCTACTATCCTTTTTCCACACTTGTGCTTCAAAGTAGCACCATGATCTTCATGATAGAGAGTCTCTTGTTTTGTCACTTTCATATACTAGTGGGAATTTTTCATTATAGAACTTGGTTGGTATATTCCAACAATGGGCCTCCTCAAGTGACCTAGGTCTTCATGAGCAAGCAAGTTGGATGCACACCCACTTGTTTCTTTTGTTGAGCTTTCATACATTTATAGCTCTAGTGCATCCGTTGCATGGCAATCCCTACTCCTTGCATTAACATCAATCGATGAGCATCTCCATAGCTCATTGATTAGCCTCGTTGATGTGAGACTTTCTCCTTTTTGTCTTCTCCACATAACCCCCATCATTATACTCTATTCCACCCATAGTGCTATATCCATGGCTCACCCTCATGTATTGCATGAAGGTTTATAAAGTTTGAGATTACTAAAGTATGAAACAATTGCTTGGCTTGTCATCGGGGTTGTGCATGATGAGAGCATTCTTGTGTGACGAAAATGGAGCATGACTAAACTATATGATTTTGTAGGGATGAACTTTCTTTGGCCATGTTATTTTGAGAAGACATAATTTCTTAGTTAGTATGCTTGAAGTATTATTATTTCTATGTCAATATTAAACTTTTATCTTGAATCTTTCGGATCTGAATATTCATGCCACAATTAAGAAGAATTACATTCAAATTATACCTAGTAGGATTCCACATCAAAAATTCTGTTTTTATCATTTACCTACTCGAGGACGAGCAGGAATTAAGCTTGGGGATGCTTGATACGTCTCCAGCATATCTATAATTTTTGATTGCTCCATGCTATATTATCTACTGTTTTGGACATTATTGGGCTTTATTATACACTTTTATATTTTTTTTGGGACTAACCTATTAATTGGAGGCCCAGCCCAAAATTGTTGTTTTTTTTGCCTATTTTAGGGTTTCGAAGAAAAGGAATATCAAACGGAGTCCAAACGGAATGAAACCTTCGGGAACGTGATTTTCTCACCGAACATGATCCAGGAGACTTGGACCCTACGTCAAGCAACCAACAGGGAGGCCAGGAGGTAGGGGGCGCCTACCCCCCCCCCCCCGGCACGCCCTCCACCCTCGTGGGCCCCTGTTGCTCCACCGACGTACTTATTCCTCTTATATATACCTGCGTACCCCCAAACAATCACATACGGAGCCAAAACCCTAATTCCACCGCCGCAACTTTCTGTATCCATGAGATCCCATCTTGGGGCCTGTTCCGGAGCTCCGCCGGAGGGGGCATCCATCACGGAAGGCTTCTACATCAACACCATAGCCTCTCCAATGAAGTGTGAGTAGTTTACCTCAGACCTATGGGTCCATAGTTATTAGCTAGATGGCTTCTTCTCTCTTTTTGGATCTCAATACAAAGTTCTCCCCCTCTCTTGTGGAGATCTATTCGATGTAATCGTCTTTTGCGGTGTGTTTGTTGAGACCGTTGAATTGTGGGTTTATGATCAAGATTATCTATGAACAATATTTGAATCTTCTTTGATTTCTTTTATGTATGATTGGTTATCTTTGCAAGTCTCTTCGAATTATCAGTTTGGTTTGGCCTACTAGATTGATCTTTTTTGCAATGGGAGAAGTGCTTAGCTTTGGGTTCAATCTTGCGGTGTCCTTTCCTAGTGACAGTAGGGGCAGCAAGGCACGTATTGTATTGTTGCCATTGAGGATAACAAGATGATTTTTTAATCATATTGCATGAATTTATCCCTCTACATCATGTCATCTTGCTTACGGTGTTACTCTGTTCTTATGAACTTAATACTCTAGATGCATGCTGGATAGCGGTCGATGTGTGGAGTAATAGTAGTAGATGCAGGCAAGAGTCGGTCTACTTTTCTCGGACGTGATGCCTATATACATGATCATACCTAGATATTCTCATAACTATGCTCAATTCTTTCAATTGCTCAACAGTAATTTGTTCACCCACCGTAAATACGTATGCTCTTGAGAGAAGCCATTAGTGAAACCTATGGCCCCCGGGTCTATCTTCATCATATTAATCTTCCAATACTTAGTTATTTTCATTGCTTTTATTTTACTTTGCATCTTTATCATAAAAATACCAAAAATATTATCTTATCATATCTATCAGATCTCACTCTCGTAAGTGACCGTGTAGGGATTGACAACCCCTTATCGTGCTGGCTGCGAGGATTTATTTGTTTTGTGTAGGTGCGAGGGACTCGAGCGTAGACTCCTACTAGATTGATACCTTGGTTCTAAAAAACTGAGGGAAATACTTACGCTACTTTGCTGCATCACCCTTTCCTCTTCAAGGGAAAACCAACGCAAGTGCTCAAGAGGTAGCAGCACCCAACGCGATAAAGGGGTTGCCAATCCCTTCACGGTTATTTGCAAAGTGAGATCTGATATAGATGGATAAATGGTAAAGTAATATTTTTAGTATTTTTGGTTCATGGGACAGAAAGTAAAATATTGCAAAGAAAGTAAATAGGAAACTAGAATTGTAGATCGGAAACTTATATGATGGAAAATAGACCCCATGGGCCATAGGTTTCACTAGAGGCTTCTCTCAAGATAGAAATTATTACGGTGGGTGAACAAATTACTGCCGAGTATAGGCATCATGTTCGTGTCAAGTAGACCGAAACGATTCTGCATTTACTAGTATTACTCCGCACATCGACCGACTCCTGCCTACATCTAGAGTATTAAGTTCATAAGAACAGAGTAACACATTAAGTAAGATGACATGATGTAACGGGATTAACTCAAGCAATATGATGAAAACCCCATCTTGTTATCCTCAAAGGCAACAATACAATACGTGTCGGTTCCCCTTCTGTCACTAGGATCGAGCACCGCAAGATTGAACCCAAAGCTAAGCACTTCTCCCATTGCAAGAAAAACCAATCTAGTTGGCAAACCAAATCGATAGTTCGAAGAGACTTGCAAAGATATCAAATCATGCATATAAGAATTCTGAGGAGATTCAAATAATATTCATAGATAAGTTGATCATAAATCCACAATTCATCGGATCTCGGCAAACACACCACAAAAGAGTATTACATCGAATAGATCTCCAAGAACATCGAGGAGTGATACGTCTCCAACGTATCTATAGTTTTTGATTGTTCCATGCTATCATATTATCTTTTTGGGATGTTAATGGGCTTTATTTTACACTTCTATATTATTTTTGGGACTAACCTATTAACCCAAGGCCCGGTGCAAATTGCTGTTTTTTTGCCTATTTCAGTGTTTCCCAGAAAAGGAATATCAAACGGAGTCCAAACGGAATGAAACCTTCGGGAGCGTGAATTTTCGAACAAACGTGATCCATAGGACTTGGAGTGGACGTCAATAAACGAGCGAGGTGTCCACGAGGTAGGGGGGCCGCCTACCCCCCTGGGCGCGCCCTCCCCCTCGTGGCTCAGCTGACCTACTTCTTCCTCCTATATATGTTCACATACCCCGAAAACATCCAGGAGCACCACGAAACCCTATTTCCACAGCCGCAACCTTTCTGTACCCAAGAGATCCCATCTTGGGGCCTTTTCCGGAGCTCCGCCGGAGGGGGCATCGATCATGGAGGGCCTCTACATCAACTCCATGGCCCCTCCGATGATGTGTGAGTAGTTTACTTCAGACCTTCGGGTCCATAGTTATTAGCTAGATGGCTTCTTCTCTCTCTTTGAATCTAAATGCAAAGTTCTCCTCGATCTTCTTGGAGGTCTATTCGATGTAACTCTTTTTGCGGTGTGTTTGTCGAGATCGCATGAATTGTGGGTTTATGATCAAGTCTATCTATGAACAATATTTGATTCTTATCTCAAATCTTTTATGCATGATTGGTTATCTTTGCAAGTCTCTTCGAATTATCAGTTTGGTTTGGCCTACTAGATTGATCTTTCTTGCAATGGGAGAAGTGCTTAGCTTTGGGTTCAATCTTGCGGTGCTCGATCCAAGTGACAGAAAGGGAAACAACACGTATTGTATTGTTGCCATCGAGGATAAAAAGATGGGGTTTATATCATATTGCTTGAGTTTATCCCTCTACATCATGTCATCTTACCTAATGCGTTACTCTGTTCTTATGAACTTAATACTCTAGATGCATGCTGGATAGTGGTTGATGTGTGGAGTAATAGTAGTAGATGCAGGCAGGAGTCGGTCTACTTGTCACGGACGTGATGCCTATATACATGATCATGCCTAGATATTCTCATAATTATTCGCTTTTCTATCAATTGCTCGACAGTAATTTGTTCGCCCACCGTAATGCTTATGCTATCTTGAGAGAAGCCACTAGTGAAACCTATGGCCCTGGGTCTATTTTCCATCATATAAGTTTCAATCTATTTTACTTTGCAATCTTTACTTTCAATCTATATCATGAAAATACCAAAAATATTTATCTTATTATTATCATATCTATCAGATCTCACTCTCGACCGTGAAGGGATTGACAACCCCTTTATCGCGTTGGTTGCGAGGTTCTTATTTGTTTGTGTAGGTATGAGGGACTTGCATGTGGCCTCCTGATGGGGTTATGTACCTAGGGTAAGGTCATGGACCTGATCCAAGTAACTTACCCCAAGACATCCTTAGAAGAGGTCGCCTTCCAGTCGACCAATGAGGACTCACTCGACTGGTCTGAAGGACTCGACCACGAAGACTCACTCGACCACCAGGAGGTCAAGAGGCACTCTGCATTGCAACGGCCTGTAATCAAGTAGACTTTATGATAGTAAAGGCACTTTATGTGGGGCGTTACCAGTAACGCCCCAGACTTAACTCACCTTAAAACCCTCTCCTACGTGGGCTGGCTGGGGTCCTGGCGCACTCTATATAAGCCACCCCCCTCCACAGGCAGAAGGGTTCGGCATCTTGTAATCCATACATTCATAATCCACTCGACCGCCTCCGGGCTCCGAGACGTAGGGCTGTTACTTCTTCCGAGAAGGGCCTGAACTCGTACATCCTTTGTGCTTACAACCTCTCCATAGCTAAGACCTTGCCTTTCCATACCTACCCCCCACTCTACTGTCAGGCTTAGAACCACGACAGTTGGCGCCCACCGTGGGGCAGGTGTTTTAGCGATTTTGTGGAGAAGTTGCGATTCTTCCGAGTATTTTCATCATGGTGTCTGCTGGAGTTTTGGTCGAGGGTCAAGAGATCCGTCTCGGCACTCTCACCTTCATCGCCGACGACTCCGCATGGCTCCAGGAGGCTCCACTCGACGTAAATGCGCTCCCCGTCCGCGGTGCAACGCATTTTCGCGCATGTGTCCGCGGCGTTCTGCTGCGGCAACCGTCGACCCAGTATCGGTCGGCTCCTCCATCGTCCACCCTCCCGGTCTCCCGCCAGCGCAAGCGCTCGGGCCGGTCGAGGCTTCAGCGGTGGGTGAGGCACGCGGTGGCTCGCCAATCGGCCACCACCCAAGTTGCGGCAATCGAGCCCGACGAACCTCTCTACGGCTTGTTCGACCTGTCGACTGGCTCCGGAGAGACCGCATCCGAGTGCGGAAGCAGTGATCCAGCGGCGGAAATCTCGATGGTCGACGGGCCCCACAGCCCTCCTGGCTTCGCCCGAGGTGGTGGAGCAGGTGACGGCGGCGACCCTGCACGAGACTACGAAGAGTACCAGCCCGAGCCACTCGACTCTCTGCAAAGAGAAGAGCTTCGCCGCAGGAACGAGGATCCCCTGCGTATTCCCATCGCAGGAGAAACCCCCGAGGCTCGTGCCTTGGAGGAGGCACGACTGGCCAATTTGGCCGAGCGCACTCGACTGGAGAACCTTCAGCGAGCACTCGACGAGCGCGCGCGGCAACGAGTTCCCGACACCAGTCGACGTCAACTCTTCCCGCCGACTCAGGTATATCGAACCCCAATTCAGAATTTAGCAGCTGCGACCCGTATAGCAGAGTCCATTCAGCCTTCACAGTCGGAAGCTGGCAGAGGTTTGCTGCAGATCAGGGATCTGCTCCGGGCAGCAGGAGATCAGAATTCAGCCGTGTCTCAGTCGCGCAACAGAATTCACAGTCGATCTGTCACTGTGAATACGGTTCAGTCGGCTCACAGCCCCAGATCGCCTCCGCGGCGCGAAGGGCGTGAGAATCGGCGAGATCAATATGGCGACAGACTCGACCGGGATGATAGGCGTCGAGTGCCCTATTCCCCTCCGAGGGGTGGGTCTTACGCTCCTCGGCAGCCAGATGATAGGCGTCAGTACAGTGCAGGGCGTAGGGTTCCAGTTGACCCCAGAGAGCCAGGCTTCGACGCGCGATCCATTATCGTGCAAGGGCTGGTCGACCGGAACAGAGCCCATCGAGGCGCACTCGACAGAGATGTACCCACGAGCAGTCGAGTACATGTTTCTGGTCCTGAATGTTTCAGCAGAGCTATCAGAGCCGCAGTTATCCCCCCCAATTTCAGGTTGGCAACAGGAGTCAGCAAGTTCACTGGTGAGTCTAAGCCTGAAACTTGGCTTGAAGACTACCGAGTGGCAGTTCAGATCGGTGGTGGGAACGACGAGGTGGCCATGAAGCATTTGCCCCTCATGTTGGAAGGTTCTGCCAGGGCATGGTTGACTCAATTACCTCCTAGCAGCATTTACACTTGGGAAGATCTGTCCCGAGTGTTCGTCAGAACGTTTGAAGGGACCTGCAAGCGACCAGCGGGATTGACAGAGTTGCAAGTCTGCGTGCAGAAAACTAATGAGACTCTCAGAGAGTATATTCAGAGGTGGATCACTTTGCACCACACTGTGGAGAATGTCTCTGATCATCAGGCAGTGTGCGCCTTCAAAGACGGCGTCAAGAACAGAGAACTGAGTTTGAAATTTGGTCGAACCGGTGACATGACCTTGAGTCGGATGATGGAGATTGCTACCAAGTACGCCAACGGCGAAGAAGAAGACCGACTCCGAAGCGGCAAGCACAAGCCGAGTCAGTCGGAAAAAGGAAACACCAGTCGGAAACAGAAGCGGAAGGCTGAACCGGCAGCTCCTGGAGAGGCTCTGGCCGTGACTCAAGGAAAGTTTAAGGGAAAACCAAAAGGATCCTGGAACCCCAAGAAGGTAAAGGATAAAGAAGGGAACGACGTGATGGATATGCCGTGTCATATTCACACGAAGAAAGATGAAGAGGGGAATATCATTTACCCAAAGCACACCACTCGCCAATGTCGACTCCTGATCCAGCAGTTTCAGGGAAAACAGTCTAAGGACAAGGAGAAGGAGTCAGACAAGGCCGAAGACAAAGAGGACAGTGAGGGAGGATATCCGCATATCAACTCCACTCTGATGATCTTTGCAGATGTGGAAAGCAGAAGTCGACTGAAAGTGATTAACCGAGAGGTGAACATGGTTGCCCCAGCAAAGGCAAATTATCTGAAGTGGTCTCAAACACCCATCACATTCGACCAATCTGATCACCCGACTCATATTGCCACCCCCGGGAGGCAAGCTTTGGTGGTCGATCCAGTTGTCGAAGGCACTCGACTGACAAAGGTGCTGATGGATGGTGGAAGTGGGCTGAACTTATTGTATGCAGACACATTGAAAGGTATGGGCATTCCGATGTCCCGACTGAGCACTAGTAACATGAGCTTCCATGGAGTTATACCAGGGAAGAAGGCCGAGTCACTCGGCCAGATAGCTTTGGACGTAGTGTTTGGTGATTCGAAGCATTTTCGCAAAGAAAAGTTGACGTTTGAGGTCGTGGATTTTCAAAGTGCATATCATGCCATTTTGGGGAGACCAGCCTATGCACGGTTCATGGCTCGACCATGTTACGTGTACCTCAAATTGAAGATGCCCGGTCCCAAAGGTGTGATCACTGTCACCGGTGATAGGAAAAAGGCAGAGGAGTGCTTTCAGAGGGGCTCCAAGATTGCCGACTCCCAAGTGACAGCGGTCGAGTTCGAAGAATACAAGCAAAACGCAGATCCGAGTGACTTGCTGCGATCCAAGAAGCCCGCCACAGAGTCTGCTTTCCAGTCGTCCGGTGAGACGAAGCCTGTTCACATTCACCCGACCGACCCCGAAGCAGCTCCGACCCACATCTCCACAACACTCGACCCAAAATAGGAAGAAGCGCTCATCCAGTTCCTCCGTGAGAACTGGGACATTTTTGCATGGAAGCCCGCTGACATGCCAGGTGTTCCCAGGGGACTGGCTGAGCATCGCCTAAGAGTCGACTCGTCTGCAAAACCAGTCAAAGAGCATCTTCGGCGGTCCGCCGTCCAGAAGAGAAAGGCCATCGGTGAAGAAGTGGCTCGACTGTTGGCGGCAGGATTTATCCGAGAGATATACCACTCCGAGTGGCTCGCTAATGTCGTCATGGTTCCTAAGAAGGACAAGTCGCTCCGAATGTGCATTGACTTCAAGCACATCAACCGGGCCTGCCCGAAAGATCACTTTCCTCTCCCCCGCATAGATCAAATTGTTGACTCGACCGCGGGATGCGAGAGGTTGTCTTTTTTAGATGCTTACTCCGGGTACCACCAGATCCGTCTGTACGGGCCCGATGAGGTAAAAACAGCTTTCATCACTCCATTCGGGTGCTTCTGCTATATCACCATGCCATTCGGCCTCAAGAATGCCGGAGCCACATTTATGCGAATGATTCAGAAGTGTCTACTCACCCAAATCAGTCGGAATGTGGAAGCTTATATGGATGATATTGTTGTCAAGTCACGAAAAGGTTCCGACCTGCTCGCTGACCTCGCCGAAACATTTGCCAACCTCAGAAGGTATCATATCAAGCTCAATCCATCAAAGTGCACATTTGGAGTTCCTGGTGGCAAGTTACTCGGTTTTCTCGTTTCCGAACGGGGAATCGACGCTAACCCAGAGAAGATAGGCACTATTCTCCGAATGAAACGCCCTGTGCGAGTGCACGATGTCCAGAAACTTACTGGATGCTTGGCCGCATTAAGTCGATTCATCTCACGACTCGGTGAAAAGGCACTGCCTCTTTACCGACTGATGAAGAAGGCTGACAAGTTCGAGTGGACTCCAGAAGCTGATGCAGCGTTTGCCGAGCTAAAAGCTCTGCTCTCCACCCAGCCGGTGCTTGCTGCTCCAATCAGCAAAGAGCCTCTGTTGCTCTACATCGCAGCCACAGGACAAGTCGTCAGTACTGTGCTAACGGTCGAGCGGGAAGAAGAAGGAAAAGCTCTCAAAGTTCAGCGCCCAGTGTATTATTTGTCTGAAGTCTTGACTCCATCCAAGCAGAGATATCCTCATTATCAGAAGCTTGTGTATGGAATATACATGACCACAAAGAAGGTTGCTCATTATTTCTCTGACCATTCCATCACAGTCGTCAGCGACGCTCCACTATCAGAGATTTTGCACAACAGAGATGCAACTGGTCGAGTGGCCAAATGGGCGATTGAACTTCTTCCCCTTGATATCAAGTTTGAGGCAAAGAAAGCCATTAAGTCCCAGGCGATAGCAGATTTCCTCGCCGAGTGGATTGAACAACAGCAGCCGACTGAAGTTCACTCGGAGCATTGGACCATGTTTTTCGATGGCTCTAAGATGTTGAATGGTTCCGGTGCTGGGGTTGTCCTGGTTTCCCCCAGAGGAGATAAGCTCAGATATGTGCTCCAGATTCACTTTGATTCCTCCAACAATGAGGCAGAATATGAGGCTCTCCTATATGGGTTGCGCATGGCCATTTCACTCGGCGTCCGTCGCCTAATGGTCTATGGCGACTCGGATTTAGTGGTCAATCAGGTGATGAAAGAGTGGGACGTGAGAAGCCCAGCCATGACTGGATACTGCAATGCGGTGAGGAAGCTAGAGAAGAAGTTCGAGGGGTTGGAGCTCCATCATATACCCCGACTGAAAAATCAAGCAGCTGATGATCTAGCAAAGATAGGTTCCAAGAGAGAAGCCATTCCGAGTGGTGTGTTCTTGGAGCATATACACACTCCGTCAGTCAAAGAGGATCCTTTCACCGAAGAAACTCCGCAGCCCAAGAGCGCCACAGATCCGACTGAAGTTGAAGTCCCAGCGGTGGTCGACTTGGTCATGGAGGTTTTGGTGGTCATTCCCGACTGGACGATTCCGTATGTCGCATATATCTTGAGGAAAGAGCTTCCGGAGGATGAGGAAGAGGCTCGACAGATCGTCCGCCGATCTAAGGCCTTTACCGTAATCAAAGGACAATTATATAGAGAAAGCGCGACTGGAGTCGGTCAGAAGTGCATAACACCAGAAGAAGGTCGACTCATCCTCAATGATATTCACTCGGGGACCTGTGGTCATCATGCGTCCTCTCGGACCATCGTGGCCAAAGCATACCGAGCCGGATTTTACTGGCCCAAGGCGAATGAGATGGCAAAAGAGATAGTAGATAAGTGCGAGGGATGTCAGTTCTACTCGAATATGTCGCACAAGCCTGCGTCAGCTTTGAAGACCATCCCACTCGTCTGGCCTTTTGCAGTTTGGGGGCTGGACATGGTCGGTCCTTTGAGAACAGGACGAAGTGGCTTCACGCATGTACTGGTGGCAGTCGACAAGTTCACCAAGTGGATCGAGGCTAAACCAATCAAGAGCCTTGACACCGGTACTGCTGTTAGCTTCGTCAGGGAACTAATATTCAGATATGGAGTCCCGCACAGCATCATCACGGATAATGGGTCGAACTTTGACTCAGAAGAATTCAGAACTTTCTGCAACTCCCAGGGCACACGAGTCGACTACGCTTCAGTCGCCCATCCGCAGTCGAATGGACAAGCAGAGCGAGCTAATGGACTGATTCTCAAGGGACTGAAGCCTCGACTGATGCGTGATCTCAAACACGCGGCTGGAGCTTGGGTCGACAAACTTCCATCTGTACTCTGGGGACTGCGGACCACGCCTAATCGGTCGACCGGAAGAACTCCATTCTTCTTGGTCTATGGAGCTGAAGCAGTCTTGCCGAGTGATCTTCTCCACAATGCTCCTCGAGTTGAAATCTACAACGAAGCAGAAGCTGAACAAGCGCGGCAGGACGCAGTCGACCTTTTAGAGGAAGAAAGGGAGATGGCTCTGATCCGCTCGACCATCTACCAACAAGATTTGCGTCGTTTTCATGCCAGAAATGTGAGAGGTCGAGCCTTCCAGGAAGGGGATTTGGTTCTCCGAGTGGATCAGCACAAACCACACAAGCTTGCTCCTTCTTGGGAAGGCCCCTTCATCGTCACCAAGGTCCTCCACAACGGGGCGTACCGTCTTTACAACGTCGAGCATAATATCGACGAGCCCCGAGCTTGGAACGCGGAGCTACTCCGCCCATTTTACACTTAAGTTTTATCACTCGGATGAGTTGCAATAAAGTACTTCTGTAACTCATGGACATCAAAATAATAGTGTAATCCCTCCATAATTTCTGTCACTTTTTATTTTTGTCCCCATAAAATTCCCACCCAGTGGGTGGCTTAGCCGCGAATCCGTTTCGCCTAAGTTTGTAAAAATCCTACCGAGTGGTGAGCCAGACTCTCACTCGGAGGCTTAGCTGCGAATCCGTTTCGCCTAAGTTATAAAAATCCTACCGAGTGGTGAGCCAGACTCTCACTCGGAGGCTTAGCTGCAGCCTCGTGCTCGCCTAAGTTATAAAAATCCTACCGAGTGAAGAGCAACCCTCTCACTCGGAGGCTTAGCTGCAGCCTCGTGCTCGCCTAAGTTGTGAAAATCCTACCGAGTGGTAAGCCAGCCTTCCACTCGGAGGCTTAGCTGCAGCCTCGTGCTCGCCTAAGTTATAAAAATCCTACCGAGTGGTGAGCCAGACTCTCACTCGGAGGCTTAGCTGCAGCCTCGTGCTCGCCTAAGTTATAAAAATCCTACCGAGTGAAGAGCAACCCTCTCACTCGGAGGCTTAGCTGCAGCCTCGTGCTCGCCTAAGTTGTGAAAATCCTACCGAGTGGTAAGCCAGCCTTCCACTCGGAGGCTTAGCTGCAGCCTCGTGCTCGCCTAAGTTATAAAAATCCTGCCGAGTGAAGAGCAACCCTCTCACTCGGGGGCTTAGCTGCAGTCCAAGCACTCGCCTAAGTTGTGAAAATCCTACCGAGTGATAAGCCAGCCTTCCACTCGGAGGCTTAGCTGCAGCCTCGTGCTCGCCTAAGTTATAAAAATCCTGCCGAGTGAAGAGCAACCCTCTCACTCTGGGGCTTAGCTGCAGTCCAAGCACTCGCCTAAGTTGTGAAAATCCTACCGAGTGATAAGCCAGCCTTCCACTCGGAGGCTTAGCTGCAGCCTCGTGCTCGCCTAAGTTATAAAAATCCTACCGAGTGAAGAGCAACCCTCTCACTCAGGGGCTTAGCTGCAGTCCAAGCACTCGCCTGAGTTTATCAAAATCCTACCGAGTGATAAGCCAGCCTTCCACTCGGAGGCTTAGCTGCAGCCTCGTGCTCGCCTAAGTTATAAAAATCCTGCCGAGTGAAGAGCAACCCTCTCACTCGGGGGCTTAGCTACAGTCCAAGCACTCGCCTAAGTTTATCAAAATCCTACCGAGTGATAAGCCAGCCTTCCACTCGGAGGCTTAGCTGCAGCCTCGTGCTCGCCTAAGTTATAAAAATCCTACCGAGTGAAGAACAACTCTCTCACTCGGAGGCTTAGCTGCAGCCCTGTGCTCGTCTAAGTTATAAAAATCCTACCAAGTGAAGAGCAACCCTCTCACTCGGAGGCTTAGCTGCAGCCCTGTGCTCGCCTAAGGTATAAAAACCCTATCAAGTGGAGAGCTACCCTCTCACTCGGGGGACTTAGCTGCAGCCCAGTGCTCGCCTAAGTGGACTAAAGAATAAGTCGATTGCAGTACAGGCACCTTGCTTTGAACCTGCAAAAGACATTTTGAGCCGAAGGCAATCATATTCAAGCGCCAAATTCAAGTCTGAATCGATATCTAAAGGAACCGAAAGTGCTCAGGCGTCAAGCCCGTTAAGGATTGTCGGTTACAATTCCACTCGGCATACCGAGGCAAATTTAAAGCGTCGAGCCAGAAGAAGTTTTTTACCCCTCCTGTGGAGGGCTGGAAGGTGCAACAAATTCATCAAGGTCAATTCCGTCGGCGATCCGAGTGGCAGCTGCAAGGAAAGTCTCCATAAAGGACCTGAAGTCGTGCTTCTTGGTATTGGCCACCCGAAGGGCCGCCAGCTTCTCCTCTCGTGCATCTTTGCAGTGGACTCGGGCCAGACACAGAGCGACATCTGCACCACACCGAGCCGAGGACTTCTTCCACTCCTGCACTCGACCAGGGATCGTGTTCAAGCGGGCCATCAGCGACTCAAGGTCATTCTGAAGTGTCTCCTCAGGCCAGAGCGTCGAGTCAATGCGCGATGTGGCGGCCTTCAGCCTTGCGAGATAGTCCACGACAGCTGCAACGCGAGACTCCAGTCGGAAAACATCCATGGCAACTTCGTCGTTCACCGGAGAATTGACGGGGTCGAGGTTCGGCTCCAGTCGGCTGGTTTCTTCTTCAAAGTTTTGACAAAATTCTGCAACGAGGATCACTAAGTCAAGGGGATAGTCGAATGGAAAATCCACAATTGGAAATATTTGCCAAACATGGAAGTTTACCTTCAAGCATAAGAAACAGCTTCTTGGCAAGGCCACTCAGGAAGGCCTCCAGTTCAGTTTTCTTCTCAGTCAATTTGCTGACTTGATCGGTCAGGGCAGCTTTGTCAGTTCTCAGTCGACTGACCTCCTTGTTGGCAATCCCAAGAGCAGTTTTCAGATTGGTATTGTCTTGTTCGAGCTTGGTGACTGAAGCTAACTTCTCGTCAGCAAGCTTGATCTTCTCAGATAGCTCAAGGTCTTTCTTCTGCTGGGCCTCCCTTACCTTACCTGCAAGTTACAGCAAGATCAGATGCTGAAACAAGCAAGGGGAAAAACAGTCGTCAGGGTCTCACCAAACATACCTTCGGTCTCCTCCTTTGCCTTTGTCAGCTTCTCCTGAACCAGCTTCAAGCTCAGCTCGACTTGAGTATGTTTCTGTTCCAGCTCTGAGTAGCGAGCCACAAGATCACAAGAGTTTTGCGAAGAACCAATCGACTAAATGTCAAATGTAATTCACTTCCGAGTGAAAAAGGGAAAAACACACGTTTCTAAGACTACAGCCGAATACAAGCATTCGACCGTAGTCTCGGGGACTACACCCAGTGGGTGCACTCAGCGTGCCCCCACTAATCCTGTTGAAGACAAAGTCGACCAGTCGACCTCAAAAAAAAAGTGTGCGAGATGCATTCTCTAAGACTGTGATCAACTGCAAGCAGTCGACCACAGTCTCGGGGACTACACCCAGTGGGTGCACTCAGCGTGCCCCCACCGGTTTGTGAAATCCAGTCGACCAGTCGACTGACAGAAAGATTGACATCATAAAGCCTAAGGCTGACTGCCAGCAGTCGACCTTAGCCTTGGGGACTACACCCAGCGGGTGCACTCAGCGTGCCCCCGCTAACACGGAGTTTATTCGACACACCCAGTGGGTGACTAATATAAATTCCGGAAAAGAAAAGTTTTTGGTAGCATATCCAACAGAACAAACAGCGGTCGACTGACCTGGACATTGCTTTGGAGGGCAGAGCTGGCGTCATAAGCTGCCTGGCTCGCGTCCCGGATGGTCTTCAGCTGCTCCATCATAAGTCCCGCCTGGCGTATTGCCTCCTTCGCTGCGCCAGCTTGGTCCTCTGGGACGTGGTGCGTCGTGAAGAGAGAGGGCTGCTGAGCACTCGTCAGTGGACTTGCGAAGGACACCGTGTGTCGAGTGGTGTTCTCTTCTTCCACAGTCAGAATCTCAGGCGTCGTCACATCCTGAGGCACCTTACTGGCGGGCGCTTTCCGACTCCTCCTGCGCGTCAGTGGTTCTTCATCCTCGTCGTCGTCAGGGAGATTGATAACAGTGTTGGGTGGAGCCGCGGAGAAGGATCAGGATCAGAGATCGCGAGTCAGTCGACTAAGAACGGTGTTAAGAACACAGTACCTGGATTTGAAGTTGCTGCATCCTCCATCTCGTGGTCATCAGCCCGGGCCGAGGTCTCAGAAGTGGCAGCCCTGCAACTCCAAAGAATCAGTCGACTAACTTCAGCGTCGACCAGAGATAAAGTTCACACAGAATAAGAAAATATGAGCAGCACGGTTACCCTGATATGGTAGGGATGGACATCTTCATCTTCGGCAAGAGTTTGATCGGCTTCGACGAGGCCGCCCTGGGCTGCTTCGGCGCCTTTTCAGTCGGCGCTGGAGAGGTGGTCCTAGGGCGCTTGGTCGACTGCGTCGCAACCCCCTTGCCACGTCCAGTCGAAGGGTCGTGGACGAGCTTCGACCGCCTTTCCGAGCGCGGTGGCACGACCTCCTCCTCCTCCTCTTCCTCGTCCTCGACGTCGTCTTCATCGCCGGCATCATCATCATCATCGTCATCGTCCTCTGCAACATCCGAGTCCCATTCCTCCTCTTCCTGGCTCTCGCCTCCGCTCGCCTCGCCCTCCTCAGTCGAAGCTTGTGCCCCATTGGGCATCGAGTACAGCTCGGTGAGGGCCTAGCAGATATCAAGACAATGATCAGTCGACCAGTCGGCAGTGTAAACAGAGATGAATGCGACAAGAATGCAGTGGAGAGCAGGGCAAGTGTACCTTATCTGGATCGCTGTTGTGGTCGAGTGGAGGAATCCTTCTGGCTCCGCGTGGGTTGTCCTTGTTTCCGGTGACGGCTGCCATCCATCTTTCCAGAGTGACATCGTCGACTGCTTCTGGATGGACTCTAGTCTCGTCTTCGGTCCCACAGTACAACCACATGCAGTGGCTCCGGAACTGGAGAGGCTGGATGCGACGCCTGAGGAAAACCTCCAAGAGGTCCATGCCTGTCACTCCCTCCCGAACCAACTGCACCACGCGCTCCATCAACATCTTCACGTCGGCTCTCTCCTCCGGAATCAGCTTCAGAGGGGAAGGCTTGCTCACTCGGTCCATGGTGAACGGAGGGAGTCCACTCGACTGCCCTGGCATCGACTGGACCTGGCAGTAGAACCAAGTCGACTGCCAGCCTCTGACGGACTCGGGAAAGGTCATGGGCGGGAAGGTGCTCTTATTCCTCACCTGGATCCCCAGGCCCCCACACATTTGGACGACTCGGGTTTTCTCATCACCTGGGCTCGCCTTCTTCACGGTCTGAGAGCGACACGTGAAGATATGTTTGAACAAACCCCAGTGCGGTCGACAGCCCAAGAAACCCTCACACATGGACACGAATGCAGCAAGATAGGCAATGGAGTTTGGGGTAAAGTGGTGAAGCTGCGCCCCAAAGAAATTCAAGAAGCCACGGAAGAAAATACTTGGCGGCAAGGAAAACCCACGATCAACATGAGTGGCCAAAAGCACGCACTCACCCTCTTCTGGCTGTGGATGCCACTCCTCCCCCGGCAACCTCGCAGATCCGTGAGGAATCAAGCCCTCGTTGGCCATGTCGAGGAGGTCCTTCTCTGTGATGGTCGACTGGATCCAGTCTCCTTGGACCCAGCCCTTCGGCAGGCGGGACCTGGACGAGGACCCTCCGCGGCTGGTGGATCTCCCCTTCGCCTTCTCCGACGCCGACGCCTTCTTGGCACGCTCCAGCGCCGCCGTCTTCTCCTTGGCCATGGTCGCCGGAGAGATGCGCGAAAGGAAGTGGTGCGGGGGCGAGAGCGAGCACGCTGAGCAGGGAAGAAGGAAGCAGAGAGAGAGGGAGAATGCTGAGGCGCAGCACAGAAATCCCCGCCGGGCACATTTATAAGGTCACTTCCGAGTGGATGACAGGTGGGCCCGGTCGATCTAATCATATCTAGAACAGTTATGCAGACGGGATACGTGGCGAAAAAGGCGGCGCGGAGATCGAGGCGTCCATGCCCCGTCCCATCCGAACGCCGCGGTCCGCCCCGCTTCGCGCGCGCCCCCAAATTTCGCATCCCGCAGAATCCGCGAGCAACAAATCAGTCTGTCAGGCGCGGTGTTTCCGGCGATCCGTCGCTCGGAGATCGTCGAAGCCCGAAAGATCACTCGATGTAAAAACAGAATGGATCGAGTCGACCGAAGACAAATTGCTCCCTGTCAACGAAGAGATTCTTTGATCCAGAACAGCGCACAACTAGAGCACAAAGGTCAATCGGAAACGACATCAACTCCTTCACTCGAAGCCTCAATCCATTCGGGGGCTAATGATGGGGTTATGTACCTAGGGTAAGGTCATGGACCTGATCCAAGTAACTTACCCCAAGACATCCTTAGAAGAGGTCGCCTTCCAGTCGACCAATGAGGACTCACTCGACTGGTCTGAAGGAGTCGACCACGAAGACTCACTCGACCACCAGGAGGTCAAGAGGCACTCTGCACTGCAACGGCCTGTAATCAAGTAGACTTTATGATAGTAAAGGCACTTTATGTGGGGCGTTACCAGTAACGCCCCAGACTTAACTCACCTTAAAACCCTCTCCTACGTGGGCTGGCTGGGGTCCTGGCGCACTCTATATAAGCCACCCCCCTCCACAGGCAGAAGGGTTCGGCATCTTGTAATCCATACATTCATAATCCACTCGACCGCCTCCGGGCTCCGAGACGTAGGGCTGTTACTTCTTCCGAGAAGGGCCTGAACTCGTACATCCTTTGTGCTTACAACCTCTCCATAGCTAAGACCTTGCCTTTCCATACCTACCCCCCACTCTACTGTCAGGCTTAGAACCACGACACCTCCTACTGGATTGATACCTTGGTTCTCAAAAACTGAGGGAAATACTTACGCTACTTTGCTGCATCACCCTTTCCTCTTCAAGGAAAACCAACGCAGTGCTCAAGAGGTAGCAAGAAGGATTTCTGGCACCGTTGCCGGGGAGTCTACGCACAAGTCAACACATACCAAGTACCCATCACAAACTCTTATCCCTCGCATTACATTATTTGCCATTTGCCTCCCGTTTTCCTCTCCCCCACTTCACCCTTGCCGTTTTATTCGCCCTCTTTTCCATTCGTCTCTTTTTCCTTCCTGCCTTCTGTGTGCTTGTTCTTTTTGCAATTTGTTGCCATCATGTCTGAAACTGGGGAGGTTATCATTGATAAGAATAATAATATGGAAAACTCGGATTGGTAGTGGTAATATTATTGGGAAGGGAGTTATTCAAGATTTCTTTACTTGTGTCGGTGCTTTGCCCACCATGAGCGGAATTAACCTTCATAAAACTAGCAGTCTCACGGATGCTATATGTTTTCTCATAGTTGAACTTGAAAGACAACTTTTACATATGCATCCTTCCATACAAAGGATTTTCCTAGAATTTTCTAATATTGAGCATTCTTCTGTTAAGCGAGCAGCAACCATCTTTTTAGCTCATGAGTTCAGATTTATAATAAAAGAAGCCAATGAAATTTTTGCGCATTATAGGGTGGATGCTGGCCGTCCTCCCATAGAAGCAATCCTTTTTATCAAGAAGACATTATGCGTTTATGATCTTTAGATCATGTTGCTTTTAATGAAAACCTTAGAAAAAAGGTTCCTACCAATGTTCTTGTTAATATGATCTCTGAACTGAATGATAATTTTGCTATCCAGAACAATGGGCTAGGTTTTTCCCTTGAACAAAGGCTCATGACTTTTTGCCAAAAGAATGCTTATAATGATGAATTGGTTGTGCAATATGAGGGGCCAAAGGAGGAACCAACACCTTCCGAGCTTGATCTTGGGGACTTTTGTCCCATTAAATTTAGCCCTTTTGATTACTTTTTTTGCCACAAAGAAAGCTTGCTGCTGAACGTAGGGAGTATGAGATGATCTTTCGCGATTTACCATATCACTATCATGGCAATACCTAGATCTATCCTTGCTTTTATGCCTAGCTAGGGGCGTTAAACGATAGCGCTTGTTGGGAGGCAACCAATTTTATTTTTGTTTCTTGATTTTTGATTCTGTTTAGTAATAAATAATTCATCTAGCCTCTGTTTAGATGTGGTTTTATTCTTTTAATTAGTGTTTGTGCCAAGTAGAACCTTTGAGAAGACTTGGGGAAAGTCTTTGAGATCTTGCTGTAAAGAACAGAAACTATAGCGCTCACGAGATTTGCTGCCATTTTTTTACTGCAGAGTGATATTTAGTTAATTCTTTTTGCAGATGATTAATAGATAAATTCCTCACGTCCAGAAATTTATTTTAGAATTTTTGGGGTTCCAGAAGTATTCGAAACCTACAGATTACTACAGACTGTTCTGTTTTTGACAGATTCTGTTTTTCGTGTGTTGTTTGCTTATTTTGATGAATCTATGGCTAGTAATAGAGTTTATGAACCACAGAAAAGTTGGAATACAGTAGGTTTAACACCAATATAAATAAAGAATGAGTTCATTACAGTACCTTGAAGTGGTGGTTTGTTTTCTTTTACTAACGGAGCTCACGAGATTTTCTTCTAAGTTTTGTGTTGTGAAGTTTTCAAGTTTTGGGTAAAGATTTGATAGATTATGGAACAAGGAGTGGCAAGATCCTAAGATTGGGGATGCCCTGGAAGGCATACCCTCTTTCGTCTTCGTCCATCGGTAACTTTACTTGGAGCTATATTTTTATTCGCCACATGATATGTGTTTTGCTTGGAGTGTCTTGTATGATTTGAGTCTTTGCTTTTTAGTTTACCACAATCATCCTAGATGAACACACCTTTTGGGAAAGACACACATGAATTGGAATTTATTAGAATACTCTATGTGCTTCACTTATATCTTTTGAGTTTGATAATTTTTGCTCTAGTGCTTCGCTTATATCTTTTAGAGCACGACGGTTGTTCTATTTTATAGAAATAATTGATCTCTCATGCTTCACTTATATCATTTTGAGAGTACTTTAGAACAGCATGGTATTTTACTTTGGTTATAAACTTTAAATGCTAAGAGAAGTTGGATGCTTGATAGTTGTTTTGGGATATAAAGGTGGTAATATTAGAGGTGTGCTAGTTGAGTAATTATGAAATCGATGAATACTTGTGTTGAAGTTGGCAAGTCCCGTAGCATGCACGTATGGTAAACGTTGTGTGACAAATTTGAAGTATGGGGTGTTCTTTGTTTGCTTTCCTTATGAGTGGCGGTCGGGGACGATCGATGGTCTTTTCCTACTAATCTATCCCCCTAGGAGCATGCGCGTAGTGCTTGGTTTTGATGAATTGTAGATTTTTGCAATAAGTATGTGAGTTCTTTATGACTAATGTTGAGTCCATGGATTATACGCACTCTCACCCTTCCATCATTGCTAGCCTCTTCGGTACCGTGCATTGCCCTTTCTCACCTTGAGAGTTGGTGCAAACTTCGCCGGTGCATCCAAACCCCGTGATATGATTTGTTCTATCACACATAAGCCTCCTTATATCTTCCTCAAAACAGCCACCATACCTACCTATTATGGCATTTACATAGCCATTCCGAGATATATTTCCATGCAACTTTCCACCGTTCCATTTATTACGACACGCATCATCATTGTCATATTGCTTTGCATGATCATGTAGTTGACATCGTATTTGTGGCAAAGCCACCATGCTTAATTTTCCATACATGCCACTCTTGATTCATCGCAATCCCGGTACACCACCGGAGGCATTCACATAGAGTCGTATTTTGTTCTAGTATCGAGTTGTAATTCTTGAGTTGTAAGTAAATAAAAGTGTGATGAGCATCATTAGAGCATTGTCCCATGTGAGGAAAGGATGATGGAGACTATGATTTCCCCACAAGTTGGGATGAGACTCCGGACGGAAAAAAAAGAGGCCATAAAAAAAGGCCCAAACAAAAAAATGAGAGAAAAAGAGAGAAGGGACAATGTTACTATCCTTTTCCACACTTGTGCTTCAATGTAGCACCATGATCTTCATGATAGAGAGTCTCTTATTTTGTCACTTTCATATACTAGTGGGAATTTTTCATTATAGAACTTGGCTTGTATATTCCAACGATGGGCTTCCTCAAATGCCCTAGGTCTTCGTGAACAAGCATGTTGGATGCACACCCACTTAGTTTCTTTGATGAGCTTTCATATATCTATAGCTCTAGTGCATCCGTTGCATGGCAATCCATACTCCTTGCATTGACATCAATCGGTGGGCATCTCCATAGCCCATTGATTAACCGCGTCAATGTGAGACTTTCCTCCTTTTTGTCTTCTCACACAACCTCAATCATCATATTCTATTCCACCCATAGTGCTATGCCCATGGCTCGCGCTCATATATTGCGTAAAAGTTGAAAGAGTTTGAAAAGGCTAAGTATGAAACAATTGCTTGGCTTGTCATCGGGGTTGTTCATGATGAGAGCATTTTGTGTGACGAAAATGAAGCATGGCAAAACTATATGATTTTGTAGGGACAAGTTTTCTTTGGCTATGTTATTTTGATAAGACATAATTGATTGATTAGCATACTTGGAGTATTACTATTTTTATGTCAACAATAAACTTTTATCTTGATCTTTCGATCTGAACATTCATGCCACAATAGAGAAAAATACATTGAAGAACATGCTAGAAAGCATTCCACATCAAAAATTCTGTTTTTATCATTTACCTACTCGAGGACGAGCAGGAATTAAGCTTGGGGATGCTTGATACGTCTCCAACGTATCTATAATTTTTTATTGTTCTGTGCTATTATATTATCTGTTTTGGATGTTAATGGGCTTTATTTTACACTTCTATATTATTTTTGGGACTAACCTATTAACCCAAGGCCCAGTGCAAATTGCTGCTTTTTTGCCTATTTCAGTGTTTCACAGAAAAGGAATATCAAATGGAGTCCAAACGGAATGAAACCTTCGGGAGCGTGATTTTTGAAACAAACATGATCCAGAGGACTTGGAGTGGACGTCAAGAAACGAATGAGGTGTCCACGAGGCAGGGGCACGCCTACCCCCTGGGCGCGCCCTCCCCCCTCGTGGCTCAACCGACCTACTTCTTCCTCCTATATATGTTCACATACCCCGAAAACATCCAGGAGCACCACAAAACCCTATTTCCACCGCCGCAACCTTCTGTACCCAAGAGATCCCATCTTGGGGCCTTTTCCGGAGCTCCGCCGGAGGGGGCATCGATCACGGAGGGCCTCTACATCAACTCCATGGCCCCTCCGATGATGTGTGAGTAGTTTACTTCAGACCTTCGGGTCCATAGTTATTAGCTAGATGACTTATTCTCTCTCTTTGAATCTCAATACTAAGTTCTCCTCGATCTTCTTGGAGATCTATTCGATGTAACTCTTTTTGCGGTGTGTTTGTCGAGATCCGATGAATTGTGGGTTTATGATGAAGTCTATCTATGAACAATATTTGATTCTTATCTGAAATCTTTTATGCATGATTAGTTATCTTTGCAAGTCTTTTCGAATTATCAGTTTGGTTTGGCCTACTAGATTGATCTTTCTTGCAATGGGAGAAGTGCTTAGCTTTGGGTTCAATCTTGCAGTGCTCGATCCAAGTGACAGAAAGGGAAACGACACGTATTGTATTGTTGCCATCGAGGATAAAAAGATGGGGTTTATATCATATTGCTTGAGTTTATCCCTCTACATCATGTCATCTTACCTAATGCATTACTCTGTTCTTATGAACTTAATAATCTAGATGCATACTGGATAGCGGTCGATGTGTGGAGTAATAGTAGTAGATGCAGGCAGGAGTCGGTCTACTTGTCACAGACGTGATGCCTATATACATAATCATGCCTAGATATTTTCATAATTATTCGCTTTTCTATCAATTGCTCGACAGTAATTTGTTCATGCACCGTAATACTTATGTTATCTTGAGAGAAGACACTAGTGAAACCTATGGTCCCCGGGTATATTTTCCATCATACAAGTTTCCAATCTATTTTACTTTGCAATCTTTACTTTCAATCTATATCATGAAAAATACCAAAAATATTTATCTTATTATTATCATATCTATCAGATCTCACTCTCGACCGTGAAAGGATTGACAACCCCTTTATCGCGTTGGTTGCGAGGTTCTTATTTGTTTGTGTAGGTACGAGGGACTTGCGTGTGGCCTCCTACTGGATTGATACCTTGGTTCTCAAAAACCGAGGGAAAAACTTATGCTACTTTGCTGCATCACCCTTTCCTCTTCAAGGGAAACCAAAGTAGTGCTCAAGAGGTAGCAAGGAGAACATGGTATTGAGAATCAAAGAGAGAGAAGAAGGCATCTAGCTACTAGCTATGGACCCGTAGGTGTGTGGTAAACTACTCGCGCTTCATCGGAGAGGCAATGGTGTTGATGTAGAAGCCCTCCGTGATCGAATCCCCCTCCGACAGGATGTCGGAAAAGGCCCCAAGATGGGATCTCACGGGTACAGAAGGTTGCGGCGGTGGAAAAGTGGTTTTATGGCTCCCCTAAATGTTTTCAGGGTATATGAGTATATATAGGAGGAAGATCTAGGTCAGGAGGTCACTGAGGGGCCCACAAGGTTGGGAGCCATGCCCTCCACCCTTGTGGCCGCCTCGTGGCTCTTTTGACTTGCACTCCAAGTCTCCCGGGTGTCTTCTGGTCCAAGAAAAATCATCGCGAAAGTTTTATTCCGTTTGAACTCAGTTTGGTATTCCTTTTCTGCGAAACTCTAAAACAAGGAAAAACAGAAACTGGCATTGGGCTCTAGGTTAATAGGTTAGTCCCAAAAATCATATAAAATAGCATATTAATGCATATAAAACATCCAAAACAGATAATATAATATCATGGAACAATAAAAAATTATAGATACGTTGGAGACGTATCACTCAACCTATAAATAGAGGGGAAGGGCTAGCCCCTAGAACATAAGTTTTGGAGACTCCTCTAGTTCATCTAGCACTAATTCTACTTGGTCCTAGTTGAATAATTAGAGTTTGGTCTACTTCCTCTAATCCTCATAATTAGAATCCTAGTGTGGTTGTAATCTCCTCTCTCTAATTCTCCGGCCACGATTAGCCCTGGACAATGAAGTGATGTCGGATAGCGAAGGCTGCACGCTTGCAACCAAGTAGAGAGGTTGTGATTTCGGTCTTCGGTTCGAGGGACTATTCGTAGGTGGTTCGAGAGATCGTTAATCGACGAATAGAGGGAATCCAAGTACGATCTACACCAACATGTTCTTCTTCCGCTGCAACTCGGTGACAGTAAAGATCATGATCCCAACCCGTTATGCATCTTCATATTGATCTTGGGTGTTCGTAGGTGTGAAAACTTTTGTTTTCTACTACGTTTCCCAATAGTTTTGTGCTTCACATGATGGCAATTCTTAATCCATATTTTTTATCTCTTCATTTACATAATAAAAATAGCATAGAATTTTCTAATTCACATTTCTTGCCATCATGGTACAAAGCAAGTCGCCATGAACTTTTTTCTTTTGTGCCATTGCATAAAAAAATATATTTCCTGACCATGACAAAATTTGCTTATAGAGATGATGGTAATTTTTTGTTTGAAACCATTAGGATATTTTAGTACCACATATTTTTTTCATTTATCACGGGAAATTTATTTTTGGATCATTTAAAAAAATCAGAGTATAGCAAAATCTGGCCTTTATTATTCACAGCCAAAAGTGGACCTTTTTAGTCATGGTAATTTTTGGGCAAACCGGGCTTTATTTTTTCTTTATTCAAAGCCAAAAAGGCTTGGGGAGGTGTTCGCGCTGGGGACCTCTCATCTCAAACAACATAGTTCGATCGATGTCCTCCGCTGTTGCGAACGAGTCATTCGGCCTGGGGCTCTCCCAGACCGAACATACGGGAGATATCGGCATCCTATTATTTTTCTAATGGTTGTACTTCTCGTGACACCATAATAAAAACACATTTTCAGATTTTCTTGGGGAAGAATACAATATTGATCCTTTTCCTAGAATTGATTCTGGTAAAGATCTCAGTTGGCGTATTTTTCATGTTACTTTTCAAAATGTCAAAGTTATACAAGTTTTTTTAGGGGAGTCAAAGTTATACAAGTGTGTTTCCCGCAAAAAAAAGTTATACAAGTGTGAACATATAACTCTTGTCTCTTGAGCTCAGTGTATCATGGTTTACTGAACAAGGAGGAATTTGTGTTCTTAATGTGCAAGTTATCATATTTTAAAATAGGAATCATAAAATTGCACAGACATACACATATGTTGTACAATAGTTTTGCTAAACAGGGTATCGAACGAACTCGAAATGACTTGAAATTTTAGATGTAGCCTCTCTAGAGTATAATGAGGCCGCACAAAAGTAATCAACTCACTTTGAGTGCATTTAGTTGTTGTTTAGAAAATAAATTCATTTAATAAATAAATGAGTTTTTGAGCTACGAGTGATAGCTAGGCTTGGGTTAAAATTATGAAATAATTCAGGTAGCTCACAGATATGACAAAAGGACATGTGCAAGGTTCGGGTGAGTATTGTTCTAAAACATTAAAAGGGAGAAGGGTTTGCTTATTCACCATTTAATAAAATCACAAAAAAATATCAAAATTAATTCATTGAATTAATGCAATATAATGCTTGTGCAATGCTTATGAGACGAACATGGTGCAATAATGATGAATAATAATATAACAATCAACCCCACGAGCTGTTAAAAAAGGTAACATATAAAAGACTACACCATGTTCGTGAATTAATTTTAGATGTACACATGCATGTAACACCATCACACGCACACAGTCACGAAGCACATAACTAGAGTCGTGGACATCAACAATGGAGATGCCATCACAGAATCATAAGGTCTTGTTGTCGACAAAATGCCACCTCCAGTTGAAAGAATAATCCCCTAATTAGGTACCAAATCTGCCAAACATAGAATTGAAGGTTGGTTCTCACCTTCACATATGAACATAGTAAGGTGTGAAGTGATACAAGTACATATAGTACTCACCTTCACGGATGAACTTAGTAAGGTGCTAAGTGATACAAGTACACCATCACATTCATAGTACTCACCTTCTCAAGGAAATTGGGAGCATGTGTATCCATCAAATAAGAGCGACGGAAGATAATGCAAGATGGAAATGTGATGCAATCACGTGGCACAACCTAAACTTAGCCATCACAAAATGTAGTTGGAAATCAAACAAACAACCCATTGCCTTGTAGCACTGTTGGTATTACTATCTTCTGACCAATTCTATGTTAGTAGTCGATTGCAGATGAGAACTGACTAGTGGTTTTGTAGTTAGGAGGGTGATTACACCATTATTCCAGTAGAGATCCGAACCCATGTTTGACGCTTTGGTGTCTTGTTATTGTGGTCTATACCTTCGTGACTTCAATCTTCAATCAACATACGGTGAGCACACATGTATGGATGATGTTGATGATGATGATTGTGTGTATGTGTAGGAGGGGGTAGTTATACTCAGTGTTTTTATTATATTTTAAAGGCTGGATATGAACAAGACACATTGCAAACCAATCAAAGTTGATTGAGGACACAAGGCTGGATATGTAACAGTCTCAACCATAACTGAACAAGGTATTGTACAAAATCGAGTTTCATGGAATTCATGTAAACAATACAAATTGCAAATCAACCAAGTAACACATGATGGTTGCAACCAGCACTATACAAATTTGTCAAGCTTAGACTAAAGTTTGTAAAAAGGCTAAGTATGTAGGAAAAGTTACAAAGATAATTTTGTATGCACCTAAAAACACATGTGTTCATTGTTATTTTATTCTTGCTAGATACTAAACCAGGACGCCAGGGCGTTTTCCTCCGCCTCCGTCGGTGGCTCCCCTCCGCTGACGACCTCGGTCGTCGGTGGTGAGGGGGGTCGTCGGATCCACGCTTGTGGATTGTTTTAGGCATTAGTTTCTTAGAGTTTTGGGTTGTTCCTCGTCTTGGTTTCGGCGGTGGCGATGGCGGCGGCGATTAATAAATCTTCAGATCCTTCCCCAACGAGGCGATCCATTTTTGGGGTGGATTTGGAAACCAGTCTGTTCAAGTAAGGGTGGTGCGGTGGCTGCGGCATCCTCGTGGTGGACCTGTGTCCTCGGGCTCCGCCGTTGCAACAGTGTTTGCTCCAGCGCCGATACGGAGCTTGGGAGGTAGTCTAAGGGCGGATGCAGATCGTGGTCAACATCGGTGGCATCTGGAAGATGATGGATCGTGTGTTGGGTTCGTGGTTCGTGGCAGGCAGGTATGGTTTCCTCCTCCAACGTCTTAGTTGGGTGGTGGTACCAGATCTGGAGTTCGATGGCGTGTTCGGAGTGGGTCCCCGTTCTGATTCGTTCAACGCCAATGGCTTCGCCTTTATTGGCGAGCCACCTTGGTGGTCCGCAAAGCTGCATATCAGCGATGGAGTCGCGTCGAGCTCAAGGGTGGAGGTGATCCGTCATTTTCTCCTTTGGTGTCTGGTATGGTGGTGCCAGAGGCAGGTAACGGGCGTTGGTGTTAAGCTCAGAGGATTCTTCAGTCTTATTTGTAATTTTACTTCTTGGTTGGTGTTCGTATGTGCAAAGGTTAGCATTCTGTTGTCTTTTCAGTTTTGTCCGGTCGATATGTACGTGGCTTGCTATGATCCTTATTGTATAAATGAGACACGTTTTACCACGCCAAAAAAAGATAAAATTAAACATAGGCAACAGTAATTTAAAATTAGTGCGAGAAAAAGTCTAGCATTGCCAATTATGAAAGAAGTAAGAACTCTCACAGTAGTGTATCATAGCATGGGAGGGCCGTTTTGGCTCTTGGGTGCATTTCTGATCATAGCATATGCTATACTAAATAGGCCTGCTATTATGACATAGTATTAATTGAGTAAAATGATGATACTAGTATTATTTATAAGAGGTAAATACACCAGAAGTCATAGAACTTGCATGCGACGGTCAGTTTGGTGCACAAACTTGTAAAATACGTATTTCTGGTCATCTAACTTGTCGCCTCGTTCATATACGGTGCTTCCCATTATACCCAGTCGTATCCATATGCGCGCCAACGTGGCAGGGCCACTGTCAGTGGCTGAGGTCGGTTTGTTGTCAGAAAGGACCCTTACATTCTATTAATTTATGCAGAAAATCCTCAAATAAAATGAAAAAGTAATGGAGAACGGGATGGGATTTGAACCAATGACCTGCTGCCCTTCGCCTCGCATAGAAAACCAGTAGACCAACTAACGTTTGATGTGTCAAATATACAGTTAGTGCTATTTATTGAACACGTACCGCACTAATTAAAATAGAAATCAAAACGACAAAATTGTGTGCTGAAAAGGAGAAGCCCCGGTTCGAAATATTTTTTGAAATAAACGCAGGAGAGCTGCGTATTTCATTGATTAGAAGGGGAGGCGAAGGAACACCGAGTACAGGGTGCAGGCTAACGCATTAGCTTGCGGAAAAAGAAATTGAGAGAAAGCAAAAAGAGGAAATAAAGGGGCTACTCTCGCAGAGTTAGATGTCGGCCTCCTGCCAGCGCCCAGTCGCTTGCCTCCGATAGCAGGAGATGCAAGACTTGCCGCGGCGAGCGCTCCGTGCCGCCGCCAAAAATGTGCATGTTACGCTCCTTCCAAATCCACCAAAATACTAGGAGGGCAACCGACTTCGCCAGCTTCCGAGTGGAAGGCGCGCGACTCATGCTGCTTATCCAGTCGATCCATGGCACATCTAGCGTCCATGCAGCCGGATTTAGTTCCGGGACTGCGAAACGGTGCGCCACCATTTCCTATAGCCGACGCGCCCACGGGCATTCCTTCATGAGATGCACCGATGTCTCGAGGTTCCGCAAACATAGCGGGCAAAAATAGGAATTGGGCCAATGCAGGGCAAGTAGGCGGTCGGCTGTGAGGATCCTCCGTTGGGCGAGCAGCCATGCAAAGGTACGGAGTTTGGGCAGAGCCCAAGCTTTCCAGATCTCCTGACACAGTGGGAAAATAGTGGATCCGATGAAGAAAAGCCTATACGCGGAGGCCGTCGTGTGGACGCCATTTTCTGTTAGCCTCCAGCGGAAGGAATCCATGGTGCCAGGGGAGAGCGGCTGCCGGGAATTGACACACGCCCATAGCCTTACAAAGGAAGGCAACAGGTCGGTGGTCACCCGGCCACGGAGGTCTTGAATCCATCTGCTCCCTAACAGTGCCTGACGCACGGAGCGCACCTTGCGTCTTGAGACCTTGAATAGATCAGGGGCGATCACGAGCGGCGCGCCCTCAGGCATCCAGCTATCGTACCAGAAACTGACTCGGTTGCCATCCCCAACGGTGACCACACATGTCGCCGCAAACATATGTCGTTCCGCAAGTGTCACTGGGACCGGTAAACCCTGCCAGGGGACGACGGAGGTCCTTTCCGCCCAGAGCCAGCGGAGGCGGAGCGCCATGCCAAACCGCTCCAGGTCGACGATACCGAGCCCGCCAAGATCGCGCGGGCGGCAAACACGGCTCCACACAACTTTGCAATGCCCGCCATGGCACACCTCCTCCCCACGCCATAACCATGCACGCCGTAGCCGATCCAGCTCCTTACGAACCCATGGCGGGAGCGCATAGACGGCCGACCAGTATATGGTGAAAGCAGTCAGGACGGAGTTGAGGAGAACCAGTCTACCAGCAAGGGTGAGCAGCCTGGCCTTCCAGCGCGCCAGGCGTGTGCGGAGCTTGTCCAGCAGCGGCTGCAGGTCCACTTTACGCAAGGTCCGAAGCGACAGCGGCAGCCCCAAAAATTTGCAGGGGAAGCTCTCAACTCTAGCCCTTAGAGGTGAGATCACGTCATGCACGTCCAACTGCTCGCACCTTATGGGGAGGACGACACTTTTCTCGAAGTTTACCTTAAGCCCGGAAGCCAGGCCAAAAGCAGTAAGAATGGAGCGGAGAGCTGCCAGCTCGGTCTTCACGGGGTTGAGGAAGAGAGCAACATCGTCGGCGTAGAGGGAAGCCGGCCCTGGAGCTTGGAGATGACCCCTGTGTCCACTGCAACATCGAGAAGCCGTTGGAGGGGCTCCATGGCGAGGATGAATAAGAACGGCAACTGAGGGTCACCCTGACGCAAGCCGCAACAGTGGATTATGGGCCGGCCAGGCACCCCATTGATCAGAACACGCGACGAGGAGGTGGCAAGGAGCATGGAGATCCAATCGCACCATCTCGGACCAAAACCTCGAGCACGGAGCATGTCAAGCAGATATGGCCAGGAGACGCTATCGAAAGCTTTGGCGATGTCGAGCTTGACGAAAAGCATGGCACGCTTGACACGGTGGAAGTGGTGTGCCATCCCTCGGGCGAACATGAAGTTGTCCTGGATGCAGCGGCCTTTGATGAACGCAGACTGGGCCGGGCCAACAAGTTCGTCAATCCACCGTGCGAGACGCATCGCAAGCACCTTCATGAACATCTGTCTAGCTTGACTAAAGGTGCGTTGGTTCACTCGCGATACGGTCATATCGTTCTGGAAATCAAAGATCTGCTCGGTAGTAGGGAGTCTTTTCCACAAAAGATTAGTAGACTTCAAAATAGAGTTGCCGATCATCTGGCGAAATATAGCCGGTCCGAACGAGCTACGGTTGTGTGGCTTGGTTTGGCTCCACCATGTATCGAGGACATTTGGCCCCTCGACTGTAACTCTATTCATACGTAATGAAACTCCCTTTACCCCCGCAAAAAAAAATCAAATAATTTTTGTTTGATTTCAAATAATTAAATATTTAAAATCTAGATAAAAGGAAATATAGTGTAAAATGAATGTACGTAAATTTTTGGGACAAATCAACTATTTTTTTCAATTAGAATATTTCTAATTTTAAAATCTAGATAAAAGAAAATATAGTGCAGCATTAATGTACATAAATTTCTTTGGACAAATCAACATCATTTTTTTGAGTTTGAATAATTTAAAATTTGAAAATCTAGATATGCGAAAATATAGGTCAAAATGAATGTACATAGTTTTTTAGGACAAATGAACGAAATTTTTGTTTGAATGTGAATTATGTACATAAAAGAAAATATACTTCAAAATGAATGCATAAAGGTTTCTTTTGGACTGCGCCCTCAAGCTCGAAGCGGGGATTACCTTGTCTCCGTTTTGATTTTACTTTAATTCGCGTGGTCTAGTTATATAAAGATAATTTTTTCCGTTCAACGCAAAGTTGCAGTTGGTCTGGTGGCTTCTATGCGGGGCGAATCATGGTCTGGTGGCTTCTATGCGGGGCGAACCACTGTGTGCAACAATTTTTTTACTTTTATTTGAGAATTTTCTGCATATAAATAAATAAAATGCAAGGGTGCTATCTGAGAAAAAAACAGTGCATGCGGATTACCGCCACCTCAGCCACTGACTGTACGCCCCATCACGTTGGCACCCGTAATGATACAGCTGGATACGATAGAAAGCACCGTATATAAACAAGAGGACAAGTTAGATGACTAGAAACACGTATTTTACAAGTTTATACACTAAACTGACCGTCGTGTGCAAGTTCTGTGACTTGTGGTGTATTTACCTCTATTTATAATATCATATCTTTATAAATAAGGTGCTATTATGGATCATATAAATAATAAATAAGCTTATCTAAAGTATAAACTTTGGTATCTGTATCATTCACTCGTATTATACCTCCGTTTTGATTTATTAGTCCCCTTGTATTTTAGGTCAAAAAATTTTCCTTTAGTTTAAATACCAAAAATTAACTTTTAAACCATAAAAAATAGTGTCATTGAAAATTTCTTTCAAATACGAATTCAACAATATAAGTTTTGTGACATACAACTTATATTTTGTTAAGGAAATATATGGTTGAAATTGGGCATAAAATACGAAGGGGACTAATAAATCAGGACAGTGGTAGCATGTTACCCATGTTTCGGTTACTCTTTTTAAAATCTCCAACGGACTTATCATTTTTCACCGTATGAAAAGGATTGTAAATTTAGGAGGGTGACATGTGAGTATCATCGTTAGACCTGTAACATCAAGTGTAAAGTTGCAATCGGTATGGAATTTTTAGCTACAAAAGCAACATTTCCATCGCTTTTATCCGTAACGAGCAGGTACTTATCGAAGTAGAAATGCATTAGCAGCAACGGGCAAACCCGGTTACCCGCGGAGCCAGCCAGCCAGAGCAACCCAGACCCGGTCGCACCCACACCGCCAGGCGCCAGGACAGAAATTTGTACTGCTAGCATACGAACAACGGCCACCCTTCCTTCCCCCACGTCCCGCCAGGACCCACGCGTCATTGACCTATCACCTCGCGACGCCCGCATCAAATCAAACCAACCAACGAGGATTTATTATACCAAAGGGATAATAAATTACTCGTATTACTTACCGGGCGAGGCGACACGGGGGAAGGGGAAAGGAGGAGTAGAAGCATCGGGTGCATCTCGTCTCCGCGTCCCGCTGCCATTCCTTCCTTCCTTCCTTCCTTCCTCTGCTCTGGCCTTCTTCCTCCTTCCCCAAGGCGAGAATCCGCGGCGGATTGACCCGATTTCGATCCCGTCTCCAGATTTCCCCTCCACCTCCACCTCCAGACACCCACCGCAATCCGCTCCCCCTCAACGTGCGCGCTCGCGCGCTCCCACTCGCCCCCATCCTTATTAATTCCCCTTCCCTTCCCCACCTCTAAACCTCCTCCTCCCCTCTTCCTCCCCGGCCTCGGCCTCGTCCCCGTCCCCGTCCCGCAACGCCGCCGCATTGCTCGGCCGCGGCGTCGATCTAGACTCTCTAGAGGCGTCTGCATTTCTGTGTCTTCTTGTTCGGTTCGATTTGGCTTGGTGCTCGATCCGAGGGGCGGGGGAGAAATGTGGGTGGCGGAGCGGGTGCTGGGGGAGCGCCGGATGCGGGAGATCCAGCGCTTCACCCGGAACGCCAAGCTCACCGTCGTCTGCCTCATGCTCACCATCCTCGTGCTCCGCGGCACCGTCGGGGCGGGCAAGTTCGGCACGCCGCAGCAGGACCTCACCGAGCTGCGCCACCGCTTCATCTCCCACCCGCAGCGCGCGCTCTCCGAGCACCACGACGCCCGCTCCAAGGCCTCCGACGCCCAGGCCCAGGCCGCCCAGGCCTCCGCGGGGAAGGCCGCCGCCCGGGACGACGAGCCGGAGCCGCAGCCCAGGTCGCTCCGGGACCCGCCCTACACGCTCGGCCCCAAGATCTCCGACTGGGACGAGCAGCGGGCCGCATGGAACCGCCGCCACCCGGAGACCCCGCCCTTCCTCAACGACGTCAAGCCGCGGGTCATGCTCGTCACGGGGTCCTCGCCCAAGCCCTGCGAGAACCCCGTCGGCGACCACTACCTCCTCAAGTCCATCAAGAACAAGATCGACTACTGCCGCATCCACGGCCTCGAGATCTTCTACAACATGGCGCTGCTCGACGCCGAGCTCGCCGGCTTCTGGGCCAAGCTCCCGCTCCTCCGCGCGCTCCTCCTCGCTCACCCGGAGGTCGAGTTCTTCTGGTGGATGGACTCCGACGCCATGTTCACCGACATGGCCTTCGAGCTGCCGTGGGAGCGCTACGGCCCCTACAACTTCATCCTGCACGGCTGGGACGAGATGGTCTACGACGACAAGAACTGGATTGGTCTCAACACCGGCAGCTTCTTGCTGCGCAACTGCCAATGGTCGCTCGATTACCTCGACACCTGGGCGCCCATGGGGCCGAAGGGCCCTGTTCGTATTGAGGCTGGGAAGGTGCTCACCAAGTACCTCAAGGACCGACCGGTCTTTGAAGCCGACGATCAGTCCGCCATGGTGTATATCCTCGCTACCCAGCGTGAGAAATGGGGTAACAAGGTGTATCTCGAGAATGGCTACTACCTCCATGGCTATTGGGGCATCTTGGTGGACAGGTACGAGGAGATGCTTGAGAATTACCAGCCGGGGCTCGGCGATCATCGGTGGCCACTGGTCACTCACTTTGTCGGGTGCAAGCCATGCTCCAAGTTTGGGGATTACCCTGTTGAGCGGTGCCTCAAGCAGATGGACCGGGCCTTCAATTTCGGGGATAACCAGGTGTTGCACATGTATGGGTTTGAGCACAAGTCTCTTGCGAGCAGGAGGATCAAGAGGATCAGGAATGAGACCAGTGACCCTCTTGATATGAAGGATGATTACGGGTTGCTCCACCCAGCGTTCAAGGCCCTCAAGACTTCTACATGATAACTATAGTACACTACTTCCACGTTTATTTTGTTCGTTCGTTCTAGATTCTCTTGGATCAAAATCCTATAATTCTTCTTTTTGTAGACTCAGGGTAACAAGGAAATCTGGTTTTGGTATCAGGGGACGGATATCTATGTTGTACTGTGAAATGTTAGAGAATGAAGTTATGTTGTTGATGGCACAATCTATGTTTTCCGCTTCTATAAATCGCTAACTGGTCACTTCTAAATAGCTCTATGGATTTCCTATTTATTTGTTGTTACCATTTTCATTTGTCGCAAGTGTACATTTCACTTACCTAAATGTTATTGTTCGTGTGCTTATTGGTTCTTCTTCAGTAGGATATGGTCGTCCCTGTGAGCCAATTATTTTGCTTCCCTATTTGCATTGCTATTGGTGGTAGTTGGGTAGGAGGATATCTTGTTTTTTGTCATATATGAGCTGCTGGAAATCCTCGAAACTGTACCTGCCTGATGTGTCCTAGCTTCAGCTTCATCAGTTTAGTTTTGAAGCACTTAATATGGCTGGTATGCAATACATCAGTTTTCGTGTAGTTTGCAGTTCTGACCAAATTGAGAGTTGATATGAACTTGTTAGTGCTGGGTGGTCTATATATCAGTGATGATTTCCTCGTCATGAGATTATGGTTTGTTTAGCTATTGCCAATGCAGATGCCCTGTTATGTATCTTCTGGATGAACTGCTACCTTTTTTCAGTTTCTAGTCTACCTGTGAATTCGCCTGAGCGGATTTTCAGTTTTGAACGTAGCGTAGCAGGTTTGTCCTTGAGTGAAGCAAATCACTTTGAGACTTGTCTGGTTCATTTTCATAGGGTAATTCGGTTATCTTCTCCTAGTAGTTGTAGAGTTCTGCATCTCCTAGTAGTTGTAGAGTTCTGCATACTTAAGAGGACCCCATAACTTTTGGCTCCATGTGTTGTGTGGTGCTGCCATGGATCTGGTCGGTGTTCAGTTTCAGAATCCTATGCCATCACATGGTCAGGAGCTCAAGTTAAACTTCGAGTTCAGTTACAAAATTCGTGATGTCTGAGTCAACGATTTGCTTCCCTCGACGCTGCGAGTTATTAGTTCTCATGCCCCAATGAATTCTCTACCCTATGCTCTAGGCAGTCAACTGTGGTAGATGCTAGAGTATTGTACTGTAACTGCATTTCACATGCCAAAGTAACGAAGCTGATTTCAATCGAGCATGTAGCCTATTAAGACAATAGGGTAAAAGGAAAATGGACAGGGAACCCTGTCTATCAATTCTGTCCTGAATCTGAGAGTATCCATCATCTGTTCTTCCAGTGCTCTGCTGCAAAATTTGTTTGTGCTCAAACTAGTCCTGACTTTTTCTCCCACTATTTTGACGTATTGCTAAATTTATTGGTAGTAGTCGGCGTAATATTCAAATTGTTGGGCTTGCAGCTATATGGAAGATTTGTAATCGAGCTTGTTTCGATAAAAAGCTTGTGAGATCCCTTGTTGAATTCATATGTTCTTATGCTTGTTGCTTTTGACAATATTGGGCAGGCCTGCAAAACCCTGCTGACAGGATGATGCTTCCAGAGGAGGCTTTGGCACAACATGCTGATGGGACTGGGGAAAATGAAGGTGCACCTCTCAATTTGGTCAGAACTCGACTTGGTGGAGCTGATGGTGATGAAGAAACAAGTGATGCAACAGAAGAAGCAGACATGAAGAAGACCAGGTGAAGAATTATAAAAATGAGCCTTGGCCTTAGCTTATGATGGTCCTTTTTAGTTTTTGTTTTGCTGTTAGCGGTGCATGAGGCGGCTATAACCTTTTTTTTTTTTGGTTTTTGTTGTGCACACTGAATGCTAGAGTTAAAAAAAAAACTGCTGGATGCTATAGTTGAATGTTGGTCATTGTGTTATCCTTATAGTGGAACAGATCTTTTTTATCGCATGGAAAAAAATGTAAGTTTGCACACTGGAGCAAGCATTGGATCGGTCTAAACTCAAAATTTCATACGCCGGTGCTTGCACTTGGTCTACCGTAGACCTCACTTGCAAGTGACATGAGTGCGACTGTAAAGTACTCCCTCCGTCCCACTAGATACATCCATTTAAGGAACAAGCTTGGGACAAGCTTTTTCGCACAGAGGGCGTAATTTAGATATGCAGTAGGAGAGAAAGGGGAGGTGCACACCATCGTAGCAAAAAGCATAAAGCCGTCAGCGAGCAGATGTGAGACAAATACATCATGATAGACTCCGCAGCAATTGAATACGCAAATTTCTAGTATTAAATGGTTACGAATGGAGCAAAAACAACACCCTGTCTCTGTTCTAACACTTCCCAGCAGCCCAGAAGCAAATCTCGTGCTCCAAATGCTGCTGGGTTCTTATTGCCTGGCTCCCCAGCGACAGAGGACGCCATCTGCTACACCAACGCTTATTTGTATAGCTGCTTCAGTCTTCTCGCAGCTTCAATAATGTTCTCTCTGTGGCCAAATGCGCTGACCCTCACAAAGCCCTCGCCACCGGGCCCAAATCCACTGCCAGGAGTAGTGACCACGTTTGCCTTCTCAAGGATCTCTGCAAAGACATCCCAGGAATTGCGGCCAGGGAAGTGCACCCACACATAGGGGGCATTCTTGGCACCGTAGACGTTGAATCCGAGCGACTCAAACGTGTCAACAATGATTTTGGTGTTCTCCTTGTAGAATCCGACAACGTCTTGCATAGCCTGCATGGTGGACATGGGATGAGAAGCAGCAGTGCGAGAAGAAGCCATACAATAAAGATTTCAAAGCACTGAATCCCTACCTTTAGACCCTCTGGAGAGAGGCAGCCTAAACCACCGGCCTGAGAGATGGTCGATGCGCCATTGAAGGAAGTGCAGACTATGCGGTTGAAATCTTTAGCAACTGGATGCCCATCAGAGAAAAGGAGCTCCTTAGGGACCACGGTCCAACCCAGTCGGACACCAGTGAACCCAGCATATTTAGAGAAAGACGCTGTCTCGAGGGCAACCTACACGTCAACAAACCATAATGATACAGGTTCAGCTTGACATATTTGATGGAAACAACTTGCTAGTAGTCCTCAGAAAACTGGACCGAACATGTTGGTAAAATTCTTAAAATTTCCATAAAATGGTAAGCTAAATCTAGAAACATAGAGCCTACCTCCTTTGCCCCAGGAATTTCAAAGATGGATTTTGGGCTGTCATCTGATATGTACATGGCATAAGCAGAATCATAGACTATTATGGACCCATTGTCCTTTGCGAATTTGACCAACTGTGTTAGCTGGTCCCTAGATGCAGCAGCACCAGTAGGATTGTTGGGTGAACAAAAGAATATGATATCTGTCCGTGGGACCTTGGAAAGATCAGGGAAAAATCCATTTTCAGGACTGCATCTCATGTATTCAATATTTCCATACTTCTGAACATCCTGCTGATATAAGTCAGTTTGCCCCATGATAACACTTGAATCAACATATGCCTGTTGAAATGGATGTATCATATTAATTTTGCAACATATACAATAGTACAAAAAGTAATAATTTATCATAATTATAGGATGAGAACAAAGAAAAGTAGCAATTATATCACCACAAACATCACTTAGGTTTGGGAATCACAAATATATAAGGGAACAACAACTGAAGTTTAAGATCCATTGCAGAATTTTATTACGGGATATGATGGGTCTTGAACTGCAATCTTCACTTTAGATCCAAAAAGAACCTGAAATTTTGAAGCATAAAAGTTATGAGCGACAATGTAACGTGAACAGTAGACTAAAGGGTGAGAAGAGGCATTCTGAACCTGTAGACGAGAAATGTCACATTTTGCACCATCAGAGACAAATATATCGGTTTCGTCGATACCAAGATCCGCATAGTAGGTTGCAGCAATTGCTGCCCTTAGTTTCTGTAGAAACAATTAATGCACCATTTTAATGATGAAAATGACATTTGAAAAGAAAATTGTCAAACATATAATTGAAAAGACAAACTTTAAACTCATTGTAGACAAAATCAAGAGCCACACAAGTATCTGGATAAGAAAACTCCGCCTATGTTGTCTCAACATAGCCGGTCCCAAGCCCGGGTAAAGGAGGAGGGTTGTGATAGGCTTGGTGAGCCAACGTGAAAACTCAGCCACTCTTATGGAGATGAAACCCAAAAGTATTTGGATAAGCCAGTAAAAGAAAAGTAAGTATCAGCCCATTAAGAGATTATGGATCTCTCCAGACAGACAATCTAAAGCATGGAATTAACAATTCAAAAGCCATAACTAAATGGCCACAGCTTCAGATGTCATTAGATGTTGGTAAACCTGCATGGCTTAGCATACCATCTTTCCTAGTCAAATAATCTGCGATCGGACTAGACCACTTTTACAAGCATATGTGAAAAACAGTTACACCCACCTTCTTAGCCATCTAATGGTGTCTATTGATGGATTAACAGAAAAAAGGTTGTGCATTAGTAAACAGAAACAGATGCCATTTTAGTTATGCCACTACCTTTCATAAGAATATGCCAAGATATTATAAAATTGTGATGTTACGAAAATATTTTTCCAGACTAATCTAATGATACTATTTTTACATAACAATCTAAATAATTATCATTTTCTTTCCATACGCCTCCCAAACTGGGAGCCGGGTTCCATTATATGCATACCGGAACAGAAGTAAATGATTAACACATATATTCCAAGTCAGATTAGATAAGTTTAATTGCATTCTTCCTACGGAGTCATCCATTTAAATATAGTGAAGTGGGAAGCAATATTACCTTTTCACCTTGTTCAGCTCCATAACCACTGTAGCCATCCACTGTGGATAAAGCATGTGCTCTCTGCGTTTATACATAGATCGGTCAAAGAACAATATTGGATAGCGAAAGAGGAATTATGCAACGCAGAATGAAAACATGAACTTTCTTAGTCCACTCTCTGCAAAGATGTGTACTGTGTCAAATATTTGAGTAGCCATCCTTTACCAAGGAAAAACATAAACATGAGCATGAACATTTTGCCAAAAGAAAAAAACACCATGCATTACATCTACAAACATGTTTCAGAAAAATTAGATTTTGTCTTCTTTTTTACTTCCTGAGATAAACAAGGTCTAATGTACTCCCTCCGGTTCTTTTTACTCTGCATATTAGGTTTGTCTGAAGTCAATCTCATCCAACTTTGACCAAGTTTATACAAAAAATTATTAACATTCACATAACAACACATTTATTATTAGATCCATCTCGGAATATATTTTCATATTATATTTATTAGATGTTATAGATGTTAATATTTTTTAATATAAATTTGGTCAAACTTAGCAAACTTTGACTTCAGACAAAGCTAATGTGCAGAGTAAAAAGGACCGGAGGGAGTAATGCAGCTAGCAATTTCTTGTTTTCCGGAGCGATGAGATACCTCTGCCATGGCATTTGTTATGACCTCCGGAATGGGCTCAGTAGTGTCACCTATTCCCAGACTTATAATTTTGGCGTCAGGATGCTTCAGCAGATGAGCTGCCCTTCTTCTGGCAATCTGAATGGAAGTTGAGAGATTATCACTAACAAAACCCAAATCCCTAATGCGACAGTATGAACAAGAACAAAACCAAAGAACAACAACGCAATGATACCTCGGGAAACAAATAGCCTGCTTGGAGCTTGGCTATGTTGGCATTCCGCGAAACCTTCGTCGTGTAAGCTTCGCCACGGAAGCATAATATTTCAGTACACAACTACTAGGTCGAAATTTGGATGTATTTGAGACTAAAGTGCTGGAGACAAAGAACAGTACATGTATCGGCGGCCGGAGAGCTACTGGCGCAGCGTACATTAACGGGCAGCCTTCTCGTCGTCCGGAGGTGGTTCGACTTCGATGCCCTGCAAGCACTTCAAGAGAGTGACTCGTCGAGCTACCGAAACGCGCCGTGCGGTACCGAGAGGGGAAGAAGTTGGGTACCTGAGTGAGAAGGAAGGCGACGAGAGGAAGGACCGGGGAGTGGTCGTGGTGGAGGGTGAGGCGGTAGTTGCCATCGTCGTCGGCGGCGGGCGTGGCGGCGGCGGGTAGATAGGTGGAGGGGGAATCAGTACAAGCTTAGCCCTCCCAACGAGGGAGTGAAGACAGCACTCAGATAGGCCAGGCTGGGCCGGGCCGCGCCGGTCGAGTCCACCAGATATCTTGGAAGGCCTGCTCCGGTTCGCTGCTCTGTTTATTACCGTGAAACTTCCGCAACACTGGCCCTCTTTGGTTCCGCGAGTTAGAGTTGGTTTGGATTAATTTGGACTCAACCAACTCAAAAATATCTAAATATGAGGGTTAATTTGGGTTAGATGCATCTAATCTATTTAAAAAATTTAACTCGCCCAAAAAATGCTTATTTGGGTTAGTTTTTCTTAGGACCATTAAAAAAGCAGATTTTTCTCTCGCTCTCCACGTAGCAGATCCCTTCCCACTTCTCGAAGCTTCTCGTCCTCTCCCTCCCTCCCTCTCACACCGTCCGTGAAAGGCGCCTCGCCGTATCTGCGCTCCCATCCGCCACCAGTAAGCAACCCCGTCATATCCTCCCGTTCCAACCTCCTCGTCTCCCCGCAGCCCGCCCGTCCGTCGGTAAGCAGTCACGGCTCCTTGCGCGGTCATCTCGTCGGCCTCGGGCAGCGCAACTCCTTGCACAGGGACTGCAGATTTAGTCGGCGGGCTGCGCGAGAGGCCAGCGCGGCTCCTTGTCGGGTGCGTCTCCGTCTGCCTCGGCCAGGGGTCGCTCCGCCAAATTCGGCAGGTAATACGGTTCAAAGTAGCCAAATAATTAAGAAAGATTATTTATTATCAATCTAACCCTGTCATCCAAGTACCTCTTTAGTTATAGTTAGTTCAGGGTTGGTTTAGAGTTACTCTAACCTGTAAAACAGTGTACAGAGAAGACAGATTACTGCATACATAAAAAAAAGACAGATTAGCTGCATTGATTGATTTTTTTACAACCGCTTTCTCTCAAGTCAAACTACGTAAACATTGATCAAGTTTATAAAAAAATCATCAACGTCACAATATCAAATAAATATTTTGCATCATATATATTTGTTATCGTGAAAGTTTATATTATTTTCTATAAATTTTGTCAAACTTATAAATTTCAACTTTTGTCAAAACTAATATGCAGAGTAAACAAAAGCGAAGAGAGTACAAACACAAACAAAGAAAAATAATAGAGGGGAGAGGTGGTGTTGTCGTGCACCCTCACGTCGTCAAATTAGGAGCAGAGGCATGCACGCATACCGCGGACACCACTCCTGCGCACAGAACACTCTCACAGGCTGACTCCTCCGCCGCGCAGTTCAGTCCATGCGAGAGACGCGAGAGGGAGGAGAGAGATCGTGAGGAGTGGATTCACCTAATTCGGCTAACCACCGTCGCCCTTCATACTTTATCCTACGTCACCACTACACATAGTGGAAACGATTGTTTTTAGAGTCTGAGAACAAGATGATTTTTATTACACACACACAGAGGGAGAGATGGGGTTTGGCTGGAGGAGCTCTTATGGGCGTGTTTGGTTGAAGTTGTGAACAGTTCCCGCATCGCCTACACTTCTCAACCCAGCTGGTTGAGCAAAAACAGACCCTAATGCGCCATCTGCAAGTTGTTTGGTTGTCTGCATCTAGTGTCCCTACTTTAGGTAATACGTAAGTGCACTTTGTTTGGTTGCTTGCATTGGCTCAAGCGGCACATGAACACGGCGTACATGGTGTGCTTACCTTGTACCCTAGTTGGTGGTGAGCTTACCCAGAATGATCACGCCTAGCACACCAACGCCACAACACAACAATGGCGATGAACTGGACGAAGATGATGAAGTTCTTCAGCTTTAGCCTAAACTGACGATCCACATTGACACCTCCAACCTTGCCACTGTCAACACTGCTGCCTTCGTGCTTTCGCACCCAGTCGGAGTAAGCTTGTTCTGCTGCCTGCCTAGTCTTGAACCCTCTATGGTTGTTGTTACTATACAATGCCACTTGTGCACTGGCTTCTTTCCATGAACTATAAACCCCTGGAGCCTTACCGATGAACACGGCATACCACTTGCTCTAGCAATGGACAAGAGCACGAGTTGAAGCAAAAAATCAATGAAGCACACAAGTAGCAAGCAAAGTAGCACACAAACAACAATGGAGCAGAAGAGAAGAAGTAAAGCATGCATGATCATACGGCATAGCAAGTTCTACCTAGCACTACCTGGGTGTTAACCTACCACCACATCCAAAAGAGGATGTCGTCCTACCACTGCAAGTTCACCATCATCATGAGGGGTTAGTATATACCACTTCACCAAAATATACAGACCATCAAATAGTTTTTCAGCCCTAGCTACACAAAATGTACGTCGTCGTCGTCGTCGTCGCCGCCACAGCCATCGCCGTCGGGGATCATGCACGCTCACGGGCAGCACTACTCTAGTAGTAGTGCTTGCCCAGCCAACTCTTGAGGCACAACACCCTGTGAGCGTCTGCCATGGCAACGAACCCAACACCCTGGGCCTTGTTGTCAAGCAGGTGTCTGAGAGCTGCCATGAGAGCCTCGTCACTGAAGCCACCCTAGGTCATGACAGTGCCATACAGGTCAGGGTGGATGAAAGGGGCGATATAGTTGACTAGAGGGGGGTGAATAGGCAACTAACAATTTTTAGCTTTTATTTACCAATTTAAACTTTGCATCAAAGTAGGTTGTCTAGAAATGTAACTAGGTGAGCAACCTATATGGTGCAACAACAACAAGCACGCAAGCAAGCAAGGGATATAACACAAATAAGCTTGCACAAGTAAAGGCACGAGATAACCGAGAGTGGAGTCGATGAAGACGATGATGTGTTACCGAAGTTCCTTCTTTTGAGGGGAAGTACGTCTCCGTTGGAGCGGTGTGGAGGCACAATGCTCCCCAAGAAGCCACTAGGGCCACCGTATTCTCCTCACGCCCTCACACAATGCGAGATGTCGTGATTTCACTATTGGTGCCCTTGAAGGCGGCAACCGGACCTTTACAAACAAGGTTGGGGCTCTCTCCACAACTTAATTGGAGGCTCCCAACGAAACCACGGAGCTTCACCACAATGGAATATGGCTCCGAGGTGACCTCAACCGTTTAGGGTGCTCAAACACCCAAGAGTAACAAGATCCACAAGGGATTAGTGGGGGGAATCAAATTCCTCTTGGTGGAAGTGTAGATCTGGGCCGTCTCAACCAATCCCTAGAAAATCAACAAGTTTGATTGGCTAGGGAGAGAGATCGAGAGAAAATGAGCTTGTGGAGCAACAATGGAGTTTGGGGGAAAAGAGGTAAGGTATCTTGAAGAAGAAGACCCCTTTATATAGTGGGGGGACACATCCAACCGTTATGCAGTCCGCATCTGGGCGGTACTACTGTTGCTGGAGCGGTAGTACCGCTGCCATAGTGGTACTACCGTTGTGGCAAGCAGGCATAGGACAACCAGGGCTAAGAAAGAAGAAGTACACGCACAAGAACGATACTACCGCCCTACGGGCGGTACTACCGCTAGTGAGCGGTACTGCTGCTCCCTACAGCTGCTGGAAAAACAGAGGAGGGCAACGAGTTGTGCGACAGTAGGAGCGAATGTAGGAGCAGTACTACCGCTTAAACAAGCGGTGCTACCGTGCCCTACTGTCGTCCCTACTACCGCTCCCATGCGTGGTCTTTTACGAAAACCCGACACGAAAAAGTCGAGACCACAGCAGGGGCGGTGGTACCAGCGGTACTAACAAGCGGTACTACCGCCCTGGCCACGGTACTACCGCGTAGCACAAGGCACCCCTTGTTTTGCACAACACGGAAACACCAACAGGCAGGAAGATAGTGAGGGTGCAAGGAAAATGTGTACGTGATGATTCCACCCATACTCTTCTGAAACGGATCCCCTCTTGATAGTACGGTTATCCCTATGACTCAATTTCACCGAAAAGAAACGAAGGAAAATAATCCGTCTAAAGTGAAGTCCTCGAGGGGAACGATCGCAAAGTGCCCTTATAATAGATCACCTGAAACACTTAGTGCACACGATTAGTCCGCAAACGTATTGTCATCAATCACCAAAACTACTTGAGGGATAAATATGCCCTTACAATCTCCCCCTTTTTGGTGGATTGATGACAACACGGGATTTGCACAAAATAGTGACTGAAAATAAGCAAACCCCCTTCTAACAAAATATAGACGGGCTCCCCCTAGAGGTGTGCACCAAGGAATTAGCACGAAAGGCTATGTGCACATCTTTAGGATCAAACTCCCCCTATATTTTGTAGGCAGGCAACATCCTTGCATATAAGAATAACAACAAGTACAACTAAGCAAGGACAAGCATGAGGGCAATAATATAAATGCTGAAAATGAAGCATCTCACAATATAATAGGGTACTTGATACTAAAGTAGATAGGAAAGGGTAGTTCACATATGTCTTACACCATATGGTCTTGCTCACAGCCGAAAGAAAGCGAACAAAAACGAACGAACACAACAAACACGAGACACGAGAACACGAACACGCCAACACACGCGTGAACACAAGACCTAAGGCAAATCCCTAACTCTCCCCCTTTGGCAGTAAGACACCAAAAGGGGCGACACGACCCACGATGGTAGTAGGTCTCCATGGCATCACCAGTCATGATCCTCCTCCTCCTGAGAGACCTCTGCAGTATGGGGAGAAGCACGAACTCCGCTGTCCTCCTCAGTGTCAGACCACGGGTGTCGGTGTCAAAACCGGCGGATCTCGGGTAGGGGGTCCCGAACTGTGCGTCTAAGGCTGATGGTAACAGGAGGCAGGGGACACGATGTTTTACCCAGGTTCGGGCCCTCTTGATGGAGGTAAAACCCTATGTCCTGCTTGATTTATTCTTGATGATATGGGTATTACAAGAGTTGATCTACCACGAGATCATAGAGGCTAAACCCTAGAAGCTAACCTATGGTATGATTGTCTGTTGTCTATCGACTACCCTGGCCTCGGTTTATATAATGTACCAGAGGCCTAGGATAACAAGAGTCCTAGCCGAATACATCGGTGGGGAGGAGTCATTGTCTTGATCGCCAAGTCTTGTGGAATCTTCCTTGTATGCGGCAGCTGTCCGAACTGGCCCATGAGTATACGGCCATGGGGGTCCTCGGCCCAATCTAACAGATCAGGAGATGACGTGGTGAGTACCCCCTAGTCCAGGACACCGTCAATAGCCCCCTTAACCGGTCTTCAAGTTAGGGACGCTCCTCGATTCTTCCGAATTGTTCTTCGTCTTCAGTTGTCGGTCTTGAAAACTGGTTCAACAAATCTCATCTTCGATCTTGAGGATTGCCGAAATGCATTCGACGAGTTTACACGTCGAGTATCCGAGGAGCCCCTTTAAGTTTCCGGCCTTTATCAGTGCCTTGTTATTTTTATGCCACACCTCGGGTTTGAAGTTGTTCCCGGGAGGCAGTGTCCTCTTGCGTCCGAGTTCTAACGCCGGACTGCGTTCGAGGTATTTTTTGCAGCCGAGCACCAATGCCGGACTGCTTTCGAGCTCCAACGCCGAAATGTATCCGATCTCCAACGCCGAAATATATCCGAGCTCCAACGTCGGACTGTGTCCAAGCTCCAACGCCGGACTATATCCGAGGTGTCATATCACCTTGGTTCAAAAAAGTTGAAGGAGTTCAGCCGAGCTTAATGCCGGAAATGCCCTCTATGGAGCCAGCCACTAGCGCCCGAGCTTTATGCCGGACTGCTTCCGGGGTGGTGCACCATCCCGACTGTGGGCTGATTTTCTGTCAATGTTTTTGATTGGTGCAATTTATTCTCTGCTGAGATATATAACTAGTAGCCCTCAAGGTGTGTATCGGTTTAAAACCCGAGATGCACCTGAAGGATGACGTAAGACCGCTAATCCCAGTAGCCGTTGAGACTCAGGTTAATTTGCAAAATCGGCCTGAGGATCAAGTCCTAGCTCGGCAGAATACTTCGGGACACAAAAAGTGGCATGCTCAGTCCTCAAGACTCAGGTTGGGTGCGACCGACCAACCTGAGGATCAAAATCTCCTCGGCAACTGTATTGCACTTAAAATTTTCTGCATTGGACAGGCAATGCAGTAGCCCCCGAGACACTGGTCGGATGGCAACACCAGATCAGGGGATCGATGTGCCCCTTTAATATTTATAAATAATAAGCCCGAAGCCCAGTACGCCCCAAGCCTTAATGCGGGCACGGGTGGCCGAATTAAGGATCGATATCCATAGTAAAATCACAAATTATGTGTAATGACTCTATGTATCCAAGTACTTTACATCATTTAATGCTCGGATCCGCATTGTACAAAACTTTGTTGACCGACCATCGGCTTCCACCTCCTCGGCCAGTAGCCTAGGAGTGTTTGTCCTACTTTATAAAGCCTTTATGAGGGCAAAGATTTACGACAGACAAGGCGATCTGGCCATACAATTTTATAAACAAAGGTACGCAGAGAGATATGTTATATTACTGTTTAACATAAGAAATGTCTTCCAAAGAAAATAGTCCCGCTATCGGTTCCTTTCTTTGGTTTGTCATGCTAAGCATGATCATGAAACCTCAACTCTAATGTAAGAGCAAAATATCAAGGATTTAGTTTGGGAGGTCAGTTAATAGCCCCCGGTAGTGTTTGGCGACAGTCGAGGTCAAGCCGTAAACACTTCGGCCATTGTTATGAATGGCCCGTCATTTAACACCGTCATCGAATCGCTGACTAGTTTACGCTTATTGTGACAGTCAGTTTTCGACTTTCTCCACCGAGGTGCTTAACCATGTGAGCTGGAAGCACAATCGCAGTGGTTCTCCCTTTGCACACCTAGCCGAACAAAGCGGAACGTAGGAGGCAAGCGCAGGAGCCGGGCAACCCAACTATTGACCGAAGACACAATTCGAAACCAATGCATATATAGTGAGATCCGAGGATGTTTTTGCCGAATCTATAAAGGTGTCCGGCATTGCACTGTGAGACTTGTGCTAGAAACACACAAATAGTTTAAAAGTGCCAAAAGCTTGAAAAACCAAAAAACGTCAGTAAAAACATGACGTCCGAACAAGATCAAGTGTTCGGTGCCAATCCAAAAATTCGAAGAGAAAGAAAAAATTGTGCTTCTGTCGTGTTTTGACAACGACCAAGAAGAAAACATATTTACAGCTCATATATAAATTTTAAGAGCCCCCAAATGACTTGGGTAAAATAATTTTATGTATAATGATTGTATGTACCGAAGTATTTATATCATATCTTTGTTCAACCAAACTTTAAACGCGTCTTAACCGACCGTCGGCTTCTCCCTCTTCGGTCAAGGACCGAAAAGTGTTATGTACTCCACCTGTCGAGAATATCAATAGTTTTTTCGATAACCAGGCAACCGGGCCATAAGGCTGTAACAGACAAAGCGCGCTCAGGGAACTTATGCTATATTACAGACGAAGTGTAAGAAGCATCTTCGAAGAAAATAGTACCCCACCCGATACCTTTCTTCGGTGCTCATTATTGCTATGAGACTTGTGCAATGGATTTTTTGTACTCATGAGTTCCGTTGTGTGCCGACCATGATTGAAAACAATAAGAGCGCTAGCTTTCGGCTTCACCCAGTCTGAGGTCAGAGCTCGGAGGACCCGGTCGTGACAATCACAGAGGTGCTCCCTTTACTCCCTAGCCGAACAATTGGAAACGTAAGGGTAAGCACAGGAGCCAGGCAACCCAGCTTGCAAATCGCTTAAGTCAATATGGTGCATATTGTGGCGTAATACACGAACAAGGAATGAAGCCGTATAAGTATAATCATATGCAAGAGGAAACGATTCATAAAGGAAGCCCCCAAATAAACGGGGTATTTGAATATGTGTGTCACAAACAAAGTTTGGACAAGGAAATTTTTTACAAGCAACTTTTTTCCAAAAAAGTATAATGCTTGGTTGAACCGAACACAAGTTAAAAATTAAAACTTTGAGCATGAAAGCGACTTAGCTGGTTAATGTGTTCGGCATTGATGACGCGGTCCGAGCTTGATGCGGGACAAGGTTCCATCCCCCAAGCCGGTCCCGAGGTGGCGGAGCGGAGAGCTCGACACGCCGAAGTGGTGACATAGCACGGTCAATGCAGACCGGCAGAGTGACGGCGAAGTCCCCGGATCATTTTCCTATGCACAAAAATAGTGCAAACTAGAGATAATAGTAATAATAATAATTAAAAAAATCGCTGCATAATAAATAATTTATGCAAAGTGAGTAATAAAAGAAATATGGCTTGGCGCCGAAGTCAATGTCGATGCAGGGCGTCGGCGTGATGCGGTAAAGGCGTGGCAAAGCCTGAATTCACAGGTCGGTCCGAGTTCCGGATGCGGCGTTCGCCAGACTATATACGGAAACTGGCCGAACCACCACGCGACCTCGTTAATACGGCCATCATTTGATAGACCTGTGTACAGATGATGGACAAACCAGAGTAATAATTCCTTGGGAAAAATAAACCCAAACAAGCAAAAAATACTAGGATTAATAGCACCTGGTTTATTTGTTGTAGCAATCCGAAGAAAGGTGATTCCCAAAATTGGGACTCGATCCGCACACCCATTGCCTGATGGGCGATAAAACGACGGCATGGCAATGCTGGCAAAGGTTGGCTCGCCGAGGCAAAGCCCTCGATCCAGCTAACGTGACAGAGCTGGTCGGCTAGTGACGCCGAAGTGTCCGGAGTAGGTTGATGAAGAGATGGCGAAGCCCCCGGTCCAGCTGAGATGTCGAAGCCTCGATGTCAGCTGATGAGTTGAAGTAGTTCGGCGTGATGGACACCAGCTTGAAGAAGCAATATCGCGGCCCTGCCGATGCAGGTCATGACATGGTCGATGCCGGCTTGATGAAGCGACCGTGCGGCGATGCCGGTATGCCCACCCTGTGTAATCCATGGGGCAGCGATGTTGGTGATGATTCTTGTTCGCCTTGCCGAGATGATGATCCGAAGAAGTTGAGCTCGACTCAACAAAGTGACGACATGTCTAGCGCAGGTCGGCAGCCGTGGAGCAATATTGCCGGACTGGTTTGACACCAGCATGATATTGAAGATCATATTCAAAAGATCTTAAAGTTGGTGGATGTGTTCGGGAACAAAACACAATACCCCATACAAAACTTCCTTCAAAAGGGATGTCCGAAATCCCGTTCATAAAAAAGACGAACTCGGGTCGGATTCGTTTTCGCGCAGAAAACAGATCCAAAAAGTGATGCACTAATCCGAAGGTTCCCGGAGTTTGAACGGTCGGATCGAGCTGAAATTTTGAGAGGTGGTAGATATAGGAATTCCTCAGCCGATCAACGGTTGGATTTTCCATAGGACGTCCGAGCTAGAAGCTGGACACCATGCCCTAAACTCGTCCAGATTCTCGTTCAGATTTGACAAGGCTCCGATATATCGTGGATTGCCAAAGATTCCTCCATCGGAACTCGAAGAAATTTTCCAGGGTTGTTGTAGACTCAATTCCGCACAAATCCACCGAAGCAATCATTAAAAAGACACTTGAGGAGGCAGTGGCGGCGGACACAAGTTTGCTTTCCAGAAAAACAGTGCCACAGCCCTAGATTTGGTTGTAACCAGTTGCACAAGCATTCATGCATCATGTATATATTTATGAAAGTTGAATTGGGGAAAGTGGGAAGCCTCAGAAGTCTTTTACAAAAATGATCAACATTAAAAAAATTATTTCAAATAAACCCAAGAAAATGTTCCTGTCAAGCTATAAAAATATTGGCAAGAGGTAAAACTCAAACCAATATTTTTGGAGTCTCAGAAATATTTATTTTGGGCCTTTGAATTAATTCAATAACTATTTGCATTGGATATATATTCTTTATATAATTAATATATGTCCAATAATTCTGGAACATTTTATGTGGTTTTGTATATATTAGTTCTAGCTACATAATTATTTTCAGGATTTTATAAAATGGTTTGGTGTTAAAACTAAAACCAAAACAAATTGCAGAAAAGAAAATAGAAAACAGAAACTAAATAAAAGAGAGAGAGAGAAGGACTAACCTGGCACTTACCTCGGCCCACCTACCTGTGCGGCCTGCTATTGAAGCCGGCCCAGCCCAGCCACCCCCCTGCTAGTTGTCTTCCTCCTCTCGCCAGAAGGCAGAGGAGAAGCTAGCCACGGCACCGCGGCATGCCACGCCGGCAGCTGCCTGCCTGGCTGTTCCCTCGTCGCCCTGGACTCCCTCTGCGACGCCACGCTACCCCCCTTGACGCTCTCGCCCTCTCCCTCGCCCTCGTCCCCTTCTCCGTCTCTGTCTCACGCGCGCGACCGAACGCAGCCGTCGCCGCCGACAAGCTCCCCCACGGCCACAGCCATCTTTGAGCCTCTCCGATGCACCCCGAGCTCCGCCTGGTGCCCCTCTTCCTCCTAGCCAAGCCATGCAAGCCGAGGATCACCATGCCGTAGTCTTCGAGCTCGTCACCACCGCTTCTGCTCGCCGGACTTCGCCGGTCGATTCGCCGCTTCCGACGCTTTCCCGAGCACGCTGGCCATCCCTACGTCACCACAGTGAGCCCCCGAGTCGTTTCCCCCTTTTCCCCTGGTTGTTTTTGACCTCTAGGCCATAGCCCCATCTCGGCCGAGAACTCCACGCCGCCGGCGATGTTGCCGCCGTGGCCACAGCCACCGCAGCTCGTGTCCGAGCACACCATCGTGCTCAGCACGATCCCATGAGCCCGCAGACAACCGCAACGCCCCCTCCCGTGCTCTGTAGCGCTATCCCGAGGATGCCCGAGCTGCTGCCGCCGCTGAACCTCGTCGCCGGCCACTTTTCCGGCCACCCCAGCTCCTACCACCACCCCCAATGGATGCGCCTCACTCCCAGGAACCAGTAGGTGCAAACCATGGATCGAATGGTGCCCTTTAGAGCATTTCCAAGCCGCCCCGCCGTCTCTGTCGTCGCCAGCGGCTAAACGCCGGCGACCCGTGACCCGTTGACCGGCATGGGTTGACCCCACTACCCGGTTTGACCTCTCCCTCTCTCTCACTGACTTACAGGCCCCGCCCGACTAATTACTCTAATTAGCGCTAATTAGCTAGTTAGGTTAGTTACTACAGTCGCTGACCAGTGGGCCCAGGCTAGTTAGTTAGGGCTAACTAACTTAGTTAGTTGACTGGGTCACTGACCAGTGGGTCCCACTGGTCAGGTTTGACCTGGTCGACGCCTTTGACCTGCTGACATCACCTTGACGTCATGCTGACGCAGTAATACACTTTCTGGATTTAGTTTAAATTATAATAATTCAGAAAATTCCAGAAAATGCCCAAAACTTCTAAAAATCATAAAAAATCAACCGTAACTCCAAATGAAATAAATTATATATGAAAAATTATCAGAAAAATTCAAGAAATCTGTTTATGGCATTTTCATGCATGTTTGAACAATGTTTGTCCTCTGTTTTGGACAAAACAAATAAATGGCATTTAACTAATCATATATGGAGTTTGAATTTGAATCTTGTATTCAAACTAACTTCATTTAATTGTGTTGCTAGTTGCATTAGCTCAATCAACAACATATTGCCATGTCATTATCATGCATCATGTTGTGCATTGCATTGATTGTGTTCCTTCTCTATTGCCGGTGATTGTCCCCTCTCGGTAGACGCTGCTCCGACGCTGTGATCGTTGACACTGATGAAGACTCAATGTTATCTTCAGAAGTGCCAGGCAAGCAAAACCCCCTTGTTCATTCCGATACAATTCCACTCTCTCGCTCCTTCTCTCTTTTACTGCATTAGGACAACAACGATTCAACTGTTACATCCTGCGGTAGTTGAACCCCTTTCCTCTGCATGACCCGTCATTGCCACAGTAAATAGATGAAACCCACTAGCATGAGTAGGAGTTGTTTGAGCCCTGATGTGCCTACTCATTCATGTTTGCTTGTCATGCCTGCTATTGCTTAGAGTTGCGTCAGGTCTGATTCATCGGGAATGAATTGGAATGGTGATGAACATGTCCTACCGGTGAGAGCTAAGTGTGTGAACACGATTTGGTAAAGGTAGCGGTGGGAGGCCATGTAGGAGTACATGGTGGGTTGTCTCATTGAAACCGTCCTCAGGAACTGAGTTCTGTGTCTGTGATCCATGAACAGCTACTACCACTCATTGGGATCCTTAATTGACCCTCTCGGCTTCTTAATCACCCTAGTACTCTGTCCAGGAGTTGCAACTAGTTTCTGGTGTTTGTAGGTTATGTGTTGGCGGCCGTGCGTAGCGCTGACCCTAGGGGTGGGCTATGTTGCGGTAGATACACTGTGGCACGGTGTACCGGGCGCCCGTTTGGTGTCTCGAGAACCCTGTTCACATCGTTCGGGGCCGTATGTGGAAACCTCGGCCGGACTCCCTGCGGATGGAACCTGGATAGGCGATAAACCTGGACTAGAGACTTAAGTGTTTAGGTAGGCCGTGGCCGACACCCTCGCCAGGCTTCCGCTTGAAGGTTGCCGAGATACATGACGTGTATATGGTGGTAAGTGGTGGGAGCGTGTGTGAAGAAGTATACCCCTGCAGGGTTATCATTATCTATTCGAATAGCCGGATTCCTTGGATATGGAAACTTGGACCCCTTGCATAGTTCATAGACAAGTGAAAGTGGATACCCTAAAACTCGCAAGATAAGCGTGAGTGCTATGAATGGCCTTCTCGTAGGGAGACGGGAGCGGATCCATAATGGTGTATTGAATGGTGAATATGTGGACTCATGTGCGCCACCTCAAAAGAGTTGCTTGCAGTCGTAGTTCAGGTTAGCCACTGAGTCAAAGCTGGCTTGCTGCAGTTAAACTCCACCACCCCCTTTGTTGATACCGATGCATATGTAGTTAGTTCTGATGTAAGTCTTGCTGAGTACAATTATACTCACGTTTGCTTAATTTATGTTTTTGCAGAGAGGCTTCAGTCTCGCTAGTAGTTCCGCGTGGACTTTGACGTTTAGCTTGATACCTCAGCTACGATCTTGTGCCCTTGGCAGGATCTGGTAGATAGTCAGGCTTCTTAGTCTTTTTCCATTTGTAGATGTCTGTACTCAGACATGTTAAGCTTCCGCATGTGTTTGACTTGTATGCTCTGAATGTTGGGTCATGAGACCCATGTTTGTATTTCTGGCTCCTCGAAGCCTAATGAATAAATACTTGAGTCGTAGAGTTATGTTGTGATGCCATGTCGTATTTACTCATATCGAGCATATTGCGTGTATGATTGAAATGCTTGGTATGTGTGGGATCCGACAATCTAGTTGTTTATCCTTGGCAGCCTCTCTTATGGGGAAATGTAGTATTGTGCTTCCATGAGCCATAGTAGTCCGCTACAGCCCGGTTCACCGGAGCCCTGCTAGCCCAGCACTACTGTTCAGGACACTTGACTGGCCGGCATGTGTTTCACTTCGTTCCTATGTTTGTCCCTTCGGGGGAAATGTCACGCGGTGACTTCCGGAGTCCTGCCTAGCCTGCTACAGCCCAGGTTCCCCGGAGTCCTGCTAGCCCAGTGCTACAGCCCAGAATCACTCGCTGATGACCGACATGCTCGATGTGATTCATGTATGCCTGTCTCCATAGGTCTGTGCCGTTTTGGGTTCACGACTAGCCATGTCGGCCCGGGTTCTCTGTCATATGGATGCTAGCGACACTATCATATACGTGAGCCAAAAGGCACAAACGGTCCCGGGCCATGGTAAGACGACACCCGTGGGATACCGTGCGTGAGGCCGCAAAGTGATATGAGGTGTTACCGGCTAGATCGATGTGGCTTGGAACCGGGGTCCTGACAAACAGCATGGTCGCGCGAGGGCAATGTTGACGTCGAGCCCCCAGACCCCTGGATGATTCCTCCATGATCTTGATAGAGAACGGAGTTGATGTTTATAAAGGCCGTCATCTGAACATGACGATCGGAGGTAGGGTGCAGTCCTCGGTCGAGCCAAGGTGACCAGTCGAGCTGGTGACGAAGATGCCGACATCGCAGTTGACCTGCAGACGAGTCATCGATCCTTTTGCCAATCACACAGTGGAACTCTCAATGAAAACACCAATGTCGGTGTCAAAACCGGCGGATCTCGGGTAGGGGGGCCCGAACTGTGCGTCTAAGGCTGATGCTAACAGGAGGCAGGGGACACGATGTTTTACCCAGGTTCGGGGCCCTCTTGATGGAGGTAAAACCCCATGTCCTGCTTGATTTATTCTTGATGATATGGGTATTACAAGAGTTGATATACCACGAGATCATAGAGGCTAAACCCTAGAAGCTAGCCTATGGTATGATTGTCTGTTGTCTATCGACTACCCTGGCGTCGGTTTATATAATGTACCAGAGGCCTAGGATAACAAGAGTCCTAGCTGAATACGCTGGTGGGGAGGAGTCATTGTCTTGATCGCCAAGTCTTGTGGAATCTTCCTTGTATGTGGCAGCTGTTCGAACTGGCCCATGAGTATACGGCCATGGGGGTCCTCGGCCCAATCTAACAGATCGGGAGATGACGTGGTGAGTACCCCCTAGTCCAGGACACCGTCAACGGGCAATGCACTCTAATCCAAGACTCCTCATGAGTGATCCACTCCTCAGAGCCATCAACAACCTCAAGGCCAACTTGTCTCATAATGGCCTTGTCACGACGACGAGCCATCTTGGCCTCCTTGTGAGCCTTGTACTGGCCCTTGGCCTGGAAGCAGAACATATGCTTCATCTTCTCCTTGAGTTTCTTCGCCCAAGAGGGCTCCTCAGATGGGGGCATATACTCTGGCCCATCCTCATCATCCTCATCATCATCAGATAGGAAAGTCTCCTGTACTGGAGGTGCCGGAGTAGACGAACTCCACTTCTCCTTCTGACGCAACTTGATAGTGTCATGAGACACCATGTTGTGTGTGACAAGCTCCTCATCTAGAAACTTGGCTGCCCAAGTGTCCTCGATAAGCTGCATAAGATAGGGCCCATAGATGATGCACTTGCGCTCCATGACAGCAGAGTGAAGCTCAGACCACATCACATATGACACATCCAGCACCTGCTGATAGCCCTGATGTTCTTGATAGAACAGAAGCATGTCAACAAGGTAAGAGTGCACCTGATCCAAGTTGCCAATCTGAGGGAATAGGGAGTTTCGGAAGATCCAATGCATGATGTCTAGAAAGGGCCAGAGCTCATAAGTAACCTTTCCAGTCTCAGACACCTTCCTGGTAGAATAGGGCCAAAGCTTTTCCTTGTGAGTAGCGGCAATCTACTTATGAGGGTGAAACCCAAGTGGGGTCTGGGCACCCTCATCATTGTACGTCAAGCTGACCATGAAATCTTTCCATGGTGTGGACAGACGACGACCATTGGTCATCCAAGACAGAGTACGGGCTGGATCATGCTCAAAGTGAACGGTGGCAAAGAACTGGGCCACGAGCTCGGCATCAAAGTCTTTGTTTAAGGTGATGATCCTCTTGATGTCCAACTCCTCACACCTCTGCAGAGCATTCCCAAAGTATGGCAGATCCTTCTCCATGTGTGTGAGATTGATAGACTTGACCTTCACAAACAAGTTCTTATTTTTCTTCAAGACATCGTGGTAGATTGACTGTTGAAACCTGTTCCAAAATGGACGCCTCTGAAGAGCGGGCTCTTGATCCACATGATAGGGATTGTGCTTCCTTGATACGTCTCCAACATATCTGTAATTTTTGATTGTTCCATGCTATTATATTATCAACCTTGGATGTTTTATATGCATTTATATGCTATTTTATATGATTTTTGGGACTAACCTATTAACCTAGAGCCCAGTGCCAGTTTCTGTTTTTTCCTTGTTTTAGAGTATCGCAAAAAAGGAAAATCAAACGGAGTCCAATTGACCTGAAACTTCACGGAACTTATTTTTGGACCAGAAGAAGCCCATGGAGTATCGGAGTTGGACCAGGAGAGTCCCGAGATGCCCACGAGGGAGGGAGGCGCGCCCACCCCCCTGGGCGCGCCCCCCTGCCTCGTGGACAGCCCGAAAGTCCACCGATGTACTTCTTCCTCCCATATATTCCCATATACCCTAAAAACTTCGGGGAGCAGGATAGATCGGGAGTTCCGCCGCCAGAAGCCTCCGTAGCCACCGAAAACCAATCTAGACCCGTTCCGGCACCCAGCCGGAGGGGGAAATCCCTCTCCGGTGGCCATCTTCATCATCCCCGTGCTCTCCATGGCGAGGAGGGAGTAGTTTTCCCTCGGGGTTGAGGGTATGTATTAGTAGCTATGTGTTTGATCTCTCCCTCTCGTGTTCTTGAGGTGGTACGATCTTGATGTATCGTGAGCTTTGTTATTATAGTTGGATCTTATGATGTTTCTCCCCCTCTACTCTCTTGTAATGGATTGAGTTTTCCCTTTGAAGTTATCTTATCGGATTGAGTCTTTAAGGATTTGAGAACACTTGATGTATGTCTTGCGTGGGATACCCGTGGTGACAATGGGGTATCCTATTGATCCACTTGATGTATGTTTTGGTGATCAACTTGCATGTTCCGCACATGAACCTATGCATAGGGGTTGGCACACGTTTTTGTCTCGACTCTCCGGTAGAAACTTTGGGGCACTCTTTGAAGTACTTTGTGTTGGTTTGAATAGATGAATCTAAGATTGTGTGATGCATATCGTATAATCATACCCATGGGTACTTTAGGTGACATTGGAGTATCTAGGTGACATTAGGGTTTTGGTTGATTTGTGTCTTAAGGTGTTATTCTAGTATGAACTCTATGATAGATTGACCAGAAAGGATAACTTTGAGGTGGTTTCGTATCCTACCATAATCTCTTCGTTTGTTCTCCGCTATTAGTGACTTTGGAGTGACTCTTTGTTGCATGTTGAGGGATATTTATATGATCCAATTATGTTATTATTGTTGAGAGAACTTGCACTAGTGAAAGTATGAACACTAGGCCTTGTTTCCTAGCATTGCAATACCGTTTGTGCTCACTTTTATCATTAGTTACCTTGCTGTTTTTATATTTTCAGATTACAAAAACCTACATCTACCATCCATATTGCACTTGTATCACCATCTCTTCGCCGAACTAGTGCACCTATACAATTTACCATTGTATTGGGTGTGTTGGGGACACAAGAGACTCTTTGTTATTTGGTTGCAGGGTTGCTTGAGAGAGACCATCTTCATCCTACGCCTCCCATGGATTGATAAACCTTAGGCCATCCACTTGAGGGAAATTTGCTACTGTCCTACAAACCTCTGCACTTGGAGGCCCAACAACGTCTACAAGAAGAAGGTTGTGTAGTAGACATCAAGCTCTTTTCTGGCGCCTTTGCCGGGGAGGTTAGTGCTTGAAGTTTTGTGTTGTGAAGTTTTCAAGTTTTGGGTAAAGATTCGATGGACTATGGAATAAGGAGTGGCAAGAGCCTAAGCTTGGGGATGCCCAAGGCATCCCAAGGAAATATTCAAGGACAACCAAGAGCCTAAGCTTGGGGATGCCCCGGAAGGCATCCCCTCTTTCGTCTTCGTTCATCGGTAACTTTACTTGGAGCTATATTTTTATTTACCACATGATATGTGTTTTGCTTGGAGCGTCATTTTATTTTATTTAGTTTTGCTTGCTGCTTGAATAAAATACCAAGATCTGAAATTCTTAAATGTTAGAGAGTCTTCATATAGTTGCATAATTATTCGACTACTCATTAATCTTCACTTATATCTTTCGGAGTAGTTTGTTGTTGCTCTAGTGCTTCACTTATATCTTTTTAGAGCACGGTAGTGGTTTTATTTTATAGAAATAGATGAACTCTCATGTGTCACTTATATTATTTTGAGAGTCCTAAACAGCATGGTAATTTGCTTTGGTTATGAATTTAGTCCTAATATGATAGGCATCCAAGAGGGATATAATAAAAACTATCATATAAAGTGCATTGAATACTATGAGAAGTTTGATACTTGATAATTGTTTTGAGATATGGAGATGGTGATATTAGAGTCATGCTAGTTGAGTAGTTGTGAATTTGAGAAATACTTGTGTTGAAGTTCGTGATTCCCGTAGCATGCATGTATGGTGAACCGTTATGTGACGAAGTCGGAGCATGATTTATTTATTGATTGTCTTCCTTATGAGTGGCGGTCGGGGACGAGCGATGGTCTTTTCCTACCAATCTATCCCCCTAGGAGCATGCGCGTAGTAATTTGTTTCGATAACTAATAGATTTTTGCAATAAGTATGTGAGTTCTTTATGACTAATGTTGAGTCCATGGATTATACACACTCTCACCCTTCCACCATTGCTAGCCTCTCTAGTATCGCGCAACTTTCGCCGGTACCATAAACCCACCATATACCTTCCTCAAAACAACCACCATACCTACCTATTATGGCATTTCCATAGCCATTCCGAGATATATTGCCATGCAACTTTCCACCGTTCCGTTTATTATGACACGCTCCATCATTGTCATATTGCTTTGCATGATCATGTAGTTGACATTGTATTTGTGGCAAAGCCACCGTTCATAATTCTTTCATACATGTCACTCATGAGTCATTGCACATCCCGGTACACCGTCGGAGGCATTCATATAGAGTCATATCTTGTTCTAAGTATCGAGTTGTAATTCTTGAGTTGTAAGTAAATAAAAGTGTGATGATCATCATTATTAGAGCATTGTCCCAGTGAGGAAAAGATGATGGAGACTATGATTCCCCCACAAGTCGGGATGAGACTCCGAACGAAAAATAAAAAGAAAAAAGAGGCCAAAGAAGCCCAAATAAAAAAAGAGGCCATAAAAAAGAGAGAAGGCCCAAATAAAAAAAATAAAAAAATGAGAGAAAAAGAGAGAAGGGGCAATGCTACTATCCTTTTACCACACTTGTGCTTCAAAGTAGCACCATGATCTTCATGATAGAGAGTCTCCTATGTTGTCACTTTCATATACTCATGGGAATCTTTCATTATAGAACTTGGCTTGTATATTCCAATGACGGGCTTCCTCAAAATGCCCTAGGTCTTCGTGAGCAAGCGAGTTGGTTGCACACCCACTTAGTTTCTTTTTGAGCTTTCATACACTTATAGCTCTAGTGCATCCGTTGCATGGCAATCCCTACTCACTCACATTGATATCTATTGATGAGCATCTCCATAGCCCGTTGATACGCCTAGTTGATGTGAGAGTATCTTCTCCTTTTTGTCTTCTCCACAACCACCATTCTATTCCACCTATAGTGCTATGTCCATGGCTCACGCTCATGTATTGCGTGAAGATTAAAACAGTTTGAGAACATCAAAAGTATGAAACAATTGCTTGGCTTGTCATCGGGGTTGTGCATGATTTAAATATTTTGTGTGGTGAAGATAGAGCATAGCCAGACTATATGATTTTGTAGGGATAGCTTTCTTTGGCCATGTTATTTTGAGAAGACATGATTACTTTGTTAGTATGCTTGAAGTATTATTATTATTTTTATGTCAATATTAAACTTTTGTCTTGAATCTTATGGATCTGAATATTCTTGCCACAATAAAGAGAATTACATGGATAAATATGTTAGGTAGCATTCCTCATCAAAAATTCTGTTTTTATCATTTACCTACTCGAGGACGAGCAGGAATTAAGCTTGGGGATGCTAATACGTCTCCAACGTATCTATAATTTTTGATTGTTCCATGCTATTATATTATCAACCTTGGATGTTTTATATGCATTTATATGCTATTTTATATGATTTTTGGGACTAACCTATTAACCTAGAGCCCAATGTCAGTTTCTGTTTTTTCCCTTGTTTTAGAGTATCGCAAAAAAGGAAATCAAACGGAGTCCAATTGACCCGAAACTTCACGGAACTTATTTTTGGACCAGAAGAAGCCCACGGAGTATCGGAGTTGGACCAGGAGAGTCCCGGGCTGCCCACGAGGGTGGGGGCGCGCCCACCCCCCTAGGCGTGCCCCCTGCCTCATGGACAGCCCAGAGGTCCACCGACGTACTTCTTCCTCCCATATATACCCATATACCCTAAAAACTCCGAGGAGCAGAATGGGAGTTCCGCCGCCAGAAGCCTCCGTAGCCACTGGAAACCAATCTAGACCCGTTCCGGCACCCTGCCGGAGGGGGAAATCCCTCTCCGGTGGCCATCTTAATCATCCCGATGCTCTCCATGATGAGGGGGGAGTAGTTTTCCCTCGGGGTTGAGGGTATGTACCAGTAGTTATGTGTTTGATCTCTCCCTCTCGTGTTCTTGAGGTGGTACGATCTTGATGTATCGCGAGCTTTGCTATTATAGTTGGATCTTATGATGTTTCTCCCCCTCTACTCTCTTGTAATGGATTGAGTTTTCCCTTTGAAGTTTTCTTATCGGATTGAGTCTTTAAGGATTTGAGAACACTTGATGTATGTCTTGCCGTGCTTATCTGTGGTGACAATGGGATATCACGTGATCCACTTGATGTATGTTTTGGTGATCAACTTGCGGGTTCCGCCCATGAACCTATGCATAGGGGTTGGCACACATTTTCGTCTTGACTCTCCGGTAGAAACTTTGGGGCACTCTTTGAAGTACTTTGTGTTGGTTTGAATAGATGAATCTGAGATTGTGTGATGCATATCGTATAATCATACCCACGGATACTTGAGGTGACATTGGAGTATCTAGGTGACATTAGGGTTTTGGTTGATTTGTGTCTTAAGGTGTTATTCTAGTATGAACTCTATGATAGATTGACCAGAAAGGATAACTTTGAGGTGGTTTCGTACCCTACCATAATCTCTTCGTTTGTTCTCCGCTATTAGTGACTTTGGAGTGACTCTTTGTTGCATGTTGAGGGATAGTTATATGATCCAATTATGTTATTATTGTTGAGAGAACTTGCACTAGTGAAAGTATGAACCCTAGGCCTTGTTTCCTAGCATTGCAATACCGTTTGTGCTCACTTTTATCATTAGTTACCTTGCTGTTTTTATATTTTCAGATAACAAAAACCTATATTTACCATCCATATTGCACTTGTATCACCATCTCTTCGCCGAACTAGTGCACCTATACAATTTACCATTGTATTGGGTGTGTTGGCGACACAAGAGACTCTTTGTTATTTGGTTGCAGCGTTGCTTGAGAGAGACCATCTTCATCCTATGCCTCCCACGGATTGATAAACCTTAGGTCATCCACTTGAGGGAAATTTGCTACTGTCCTACAAACCTCTGCACTTGGAGGCCCAACAACGTCTACAAGAAGAAGGTTGTGTAGTAGACATCATTCCTCTTGGTGCAAAACTCCATGGGAGACATCAGATTAGCAGGCTTGCGTCCAGTGGAGGTCTTCAATGTTGGTACCTTGGCCTTGCGCTTTGGCGGCTCAGAAGAGACACCCTCACCACCACCAGCAGACTCTGGAACATCTGACGAGTGATAGCGCTTGGAACCTGTTGGACGGTCTGGATTCTTGCGATGAGTCTGGTGCCCGGAGCTACTACCACCTGAAAGCACACACACACAAAGACCACAAAAGTAAGAGAGCATAAGCCAGGGAAAGACGACGACCAAAAAGAGAATTAGGTATAGAAACAGGAGCAATGGCATCTCAGGGCGGTAGTACCGTGCACCAGAGCGGTTGTCAGCGGGCTGACACCTATTGCGGCAAGATCCGGTACTACCAGAGATGCACAAGATCATATTTCTACACCTAATCGACAAACACCCTAGTCTAGCAGTCTCCCAAGTCCTTCCTAAGCCTCGATTCAACAACTAAATCGAGGGATGCAACGAGTATAGCCCCAAAACCTAGATCCAAGAAGGAGAACCAAGGGAGAGAAGAACGGGGGCAATACTGGCATCCATGGCACAAGGAGAGGGTGGGGAAAGACCCCACCAGACGGAAACGAGGGAGCCGGCCTGAATCCGGCGGCCCGGCGGCGAGCCTCCGGTGCTTGGGGAGTCGCCTGAGAGAGGAGAGGACGAGGGGATGGGGCAAACTAAATGGGTATGGGGGAGTACAAACTCCCCCTGCTCGATACATACCCCACTCGCCCAGCCCCAAGCGGTAGTACCGTGCAAGGCACGGTAGTACCGCCCTGGTGCAGATCTGGAGCACGAAGCGCCCAGTGAACCACTCCATGGTAGTACTGTGTCGGCTGAGCGGTAGTACCGCTTGTATAAGCGGTAGTACTGCTCTGCTGCCGCGGTAGTACCGCTCAGGTGCCCCAAAGCAGGAACAAGGGGAAAAGATGGCTTACGCCTGGCTAGCAAAAAAAGAAGAACCACACAAGACATGACAAGCCAAACCCGAACACGACCAAACCAAAACACAACCACTCAAAAGAGAGAAGCACAAGCAAAAAGAGATAAAACACAAACAAACTCTCGAGAAGAGAGGACGGTGGCCGAGGCCACTTATGTTTGAGCAAATGGTATGGCGCTGCGAAGAATTATCCTTGGGCCCATGACCAAAACTCGTCTTTGAAGCACAAGTACCATAAAAATGGCTAATGTGAAATACTTGATCAATTTATGCATAATGGGGGGAGGAAGAGTTCATTGAGAGAACAACACTCCCCCTATGTCCATGCCTACATCTAAACTAGACATCAAGATGAGTGTGGTGGGGTGTGCAAGGGTTCAAGTCACATTGCTCGAATAAATGATATTTAGCTCATGCCTTAACTCGCGAAATCTTGCTTCATCCAAGTGAAGGAAATATGCCCTAGAGGCAATAATAAAGTTATTATTTATTTCCTTATTTCCTTATATCATGATAAATGTTTATTATTCATGCTAGAATTGTATTAACAGGAAACATAATACATGTGTGAATACATAGACAAACAAAGTTTCACTAGTATGCCTCTACTTGACTAGCTCGTTAATCAAAGATGGTTATGTTTCCTAACCATGAACAATGAGTTGTTATTTGATTAACAGGATCACATCATTAAGTGAATGATCTGATTGACATGACCCATTCCATTAGCTTAGCACCCGATCGTTTAGTATGTTGCTATTGCTTTCTTCATGACTTATACATGTTCCTATAACTATGAGATTATGCAACTCCCGTTTACCGGAGGAACACTTTGGGTGCTACCAAACGTCACAACGTAACTGGGTGATTATAAAGGAGTACTACAGGTGTCTCCAAAGGTACATGTTGGGTTGGCGTATTTAGAGATTAGGTTTTGTCACTCTGATTGTCGGAGAGGTATCTCTGGGCCATCTCGGTAATGCACATCACTTAAGCCTTGCAAGCATTGCAACTAATGAGTTAGTTGCGGGATGATGTATTACAGAACGAGTAAAGAGACTTGCCGGCAATGAGATTGAACTAGGTATTGGAATACCGACGATCGAATCTCGGGCAAGTAACATACCGATGACAAAGGGAACGACGTATGTTGTTATGCGGTCTGACCGATAAAGATCTTCATAGAATATGTAGGAGCCAATATGGGCATCCAGGTCCCGCTATTGGTTATTGACCGGAGACGTGTCTCGGTCATGTCTACATTGTTCTCGAACCCGTAGGGTCCGCACGCTTAAGGTTACGATGACAATTGTATTATGAGTTTATGCATTTTGATGTACCGAAGGTTGTTCGGAGTCCCGGATGTGATCACGGACATGACGAGGAGTCTCGAAATGGTCGAGACATAAAGATTGATATATTGGAAGCCTATGTTTGGATATCGGAAGTGTTCCGGGTGAAATCGGGATTTTACCGAAGTACCGGGAGGTTACCGGAACCCCCCGGGAGCTATATGGGCCATGATGGGCCTTAGTGGAAAAGAGAAGAGGCAGCCCCTCATGGGCCACGCGCCCCTCCCCTCCCTTGGTCCGAATAGGACAAGGAGAGGGGGTCGACCCCTCTCTCTCTTTTCCCCCTTCCGCGAATCCTATTCCAACTAGGATTGGGGGGGGGGGGGGAATCCTACTCCCAGAGGGAGTAGGACTCTCCTGGCGCGCCCTCCTTGGCCAGCCAGCCTCCCCCTTTTAGTCCTTTATATATAGAGGCAGGGGCACCCCAGAGACACACAAGTTGATCCACGTGATCTTTTTCCTTAGCCGTGTGCGGCGCCCCCAGCCACCATAGTCCTCAATAATATTGTAGCGGAGTTTAGGCGAAGCCCTGTTGCAGTAGTACATCAAGATCGTCACCACGCCGTCGTGCTGACGGAACTCTTCCCCGACACTTTGCTGGATCGGAGTCTGGGGATCGTCATCGAGCTGAACGTGTGCTAAAACTTGGAGGTGCCGTAGTTTCGGTGCTTGATCGGTCGGGCCGTGAAGACGTACGACTACATCAACCAAACGCTTCCGTTGTCGATCTACTAGGTATGTAGATCATACTCTCCCCTCTCGTTGCTATGCATCACATGATCTTGCGTGTGCGTAGGAATTTTTTTGAAATTACTACGTTCCCCAACAGTGGCATTCGAGCCTAGGTTTTATATGTTGATGTTATATGCACGAGTAGAACACAAGTGAGTTGTGGGCGATATAAGTCATACTGCTTACCAGCATGTCATACTTTGGTTCGGCGGTATTGTTGGATGAAGCGGCCCAAACCGACATTACGCGTACGCTTACGCGAGACCGGTTCTCCCGACGTGCTTTGCACGGAGGTGGCTTGTGGGTGACAGTTTCTCCAACTTTAGTTGAACTGAGTGTGGCTACGCCCGGTCCTTGCGAAGGTTAAAACAACACCAACTTGACAAACTATCGTTGTGGTTTTGATGCGTAGGTAAGATTGGTTCTTGCTTAAGCCCGTAGCAGCCACGTAAAACTTGCAACAACAAAGTAGAGGACGTCTAACCTGTTTTTGCAGGGCATGTTGTGATGTGATATGGTCAAGACATGATGCTGATTTTTATTGTATGAGATGATCATGTTTTGTAACCGAGTTATCGGCAACTGGCAGGAGCCATATGGTTGTCGCTTTATTGTATGCAATGCAATCGCGCTGTAATGCTTTACTTTATCACTAAATGGTAGCGATAGTCGTGGAAGCACAAGCTTGGCGAGACGACAACGATGCTACGATGGAGATCAAGGTGTCACACCGGTAACGATGGTGATCACGATGGTGCTTCGGAGATGGAGATCACAAGCACAAGATGATGATGGCCATATCATATCACTTTTATTGATTGCATGTGATGTTTATCTTTTATGCATCTTATCTTGCTTTGGTTGACGGTAGCATTATAAGATGATCTCTCACTAAATTATCAAGAAGTGTTCTCCCTGAGTATGCACCGTTGCGAAAGTTCTTCGTGCTGAGACACCACGTCATGATTGGGTGTGATAGGCTCTACGTTCAAATACAACGGGTGCAAAACAGTTGCACACGCGGAATACTCAGGTTATACTTGACGAGCCAAGCATATACAGATATGCCCTCGGAACACGGAGACCGAAAGGTCGAGCATGAATCATATAGTAGATATGATCAACATAGTGATGTTCACCAATGAAACTACTCCATCTCACGTGATGATCGGACATGGTTTAGTTGATTTGGATCACGTAATCACTTAGAGGATTAGAGGGATGTCTATCTAAGTGGGAGTTCTTTAAGTAAATTAACTGAACTTAAATTTATCATGAAACTTAGTACCTGATAAGTATCTTGCGTGTTAATGCTTGTTTGTAGATAGATGGCTCGTGCTGTTGTTCCGTTGAATTTTAATGCGTTCCTTGAGAAAGCAAAGTTGAAAGATGATGGTAGCAATTACACGGACTGGGTCCGTAACTTGAGGATTATCCTCATTGCTGCACAGAAGAATTACGTCCTGGAAGCACCGCTGGGTGCCAGGCCTGCTGCAGGAGCAATGCTGGATGTTATGAACGTCTGGCAGAGCAAAGCTGATGACTACTTGATAGTTCAGTGTGCCATGCTTTACGGCTTAGAATTGGGACTTCAACGACGTTTTGAACATCATGGAGCATATGAGATGTTCCAAGAGTTGAAGTTAATATTTCAAGCAAATGCCCAGATTGAGAGATATGAAGTCTCCAATAAGTTCTATAGCTGCAAGATGGAGGAGAACAGTTCTGTTAGTGAGCATATACTCAAAATGTCCGGGTATAATAATCACTTGATTCAATTGGGAGTTAATCTTCCAGATGATTGCATCATTGACAGAATTCTCCAACCACTCCCACCAAGCTACAAGAGCTTCATGATGAACTATAATATGCAAGGGATGAATAAGACTATTCCCGAGCTCTTCGCGATGCTGAAAGCTGCGGAGGTAGAAATCAAGAAGGAGCATCAAGTGTTGATGGTCAACAAGACCACTAGTTTCAAGAAAAAGGGCAAAGGAAAGAAGAAGGGGAACTTCAAAAAGAACGGCAAGCAAGTTGCTACTCAAGAGAAGAAACCCAAACCTGGACCTAAGCCTGAAACTGAGTGCTTCTATTGCAAGCAGACTGGTCACTGGAAGCGGAACTGCCCCAAGTATTTGGCGGATAAGAAGGATGGCAAGGTGAACAAAGGTATATGTGATATACATGTTATTGATGTGTACCTTACTAATGCTCGTAGTAGCACCTGGGTATTTGATACTGGTTCTGTTGCTAATATTTGCAACTCGAAACAGGGACTACGGATTAAGCGAAGATTGGCTAAGGACGAGGTGACGATGCACGTGGGAAACGGTTCCAAAGTCGATGTGATCGCAGTCGGCACGCTACCTCTACATCTACCTTCGGGATTAATATTAGACCTAAATAATTGTTATTTGGTGCCAGCATTAAGCATGAACATTATATCTGGATCTTGTTTGATGCGAGACGGTTATTCATGTAAATCAGAGAATAATGGTTGTTCTATTTATATGAGTAATATCTTTTATGGTCATGCACCCTTGAAGAGTGGTCTATTCTTGTTGAATCTCGATAGTAGTAACACACATATTCATAATGTTGAAGCCAAAAGATGCAGAGTTGATAATGATAGTGCAACTTATTTGTGGCACTGCCGTTTAGGTCATATCGGTGTAAAGCGCATGAAGAAACTCCATACTGATGGACTTTTGGAACCACTTGATTATGAATCACTTGGTACTTGCGAACCGTGCCTCATGGGCAAGATGACCAAAACGCCGTTCTCCGGTACTATGGAGAGAGCAACAGATTTGTTGGAAATCATACATACAGATGTATGTGGTCCGATGAATATTGAGGCTCGTGGCGGATATCGTTATTTTCTCACCTTCACAGATGATTTGAGCAGATATGGGTATATCTACTTAATGAAACATAAGTCTGAAACATTTGAAAAGTTCAAAGAATATCAGAGTGAAGTTGAAAATCATCGTAACAAGAAAATAAAGTTTCTACGATCTGATCGTGGAGGAGAATATTTGAGTTACGAGTTTGGTGTACATTTGAAAAATTGTGGAATAGTTTCGCAACTCACGCCACCCAGAACACCACAGCATAATGGTGTGTCCGAACGTCGTAATCGTACTTTACTAGATATGGTGCGATCTATGATGTCTCTTACTGATTTACCGCTATCGTTTTGGGGGTACGCTCTAGAGACGGCCGCATTCACGTTAAATAGGGCACCATCAAAATCCGTTGAGACGACGCCTTATGAACTATGGTTTGGCAAGAAACCAAAGTTGTCGTTTCTGAAAGTTTGGGGCTGCGATGCTTATGTGAAAAAGCTTCAACCTGATAAGCTCGAACCCAAATCGAAGAAATGTGTCTTCATAGGATATCCAAAGGAGACTATTGGATACACCTTCTATCACAGATCCGAAGGCAAGACTTTTGTTGCTAAATTCGGAAACTTTCTAGAGAAGGAGTTTCTCTCGAAAGAAGTGAGTGGGAGGAAAGTAGAACTTGACGAGGTAACTATACCTACTCCCTTATTGGAAAGTAGTACATCACAGAAAACTGTTTCTGTGACACCTACACCAGTTAGTGAGGAAGCTAATGATGATGATCATGAAACTTCAGAACAAGATACTACTGAACCTCGTAGATCAACCAGAGTAAGATCCGCACCAAAGTGGTATGGTAATCCCGTTCTGGAAGTCATGCTACTAGATCATGATGAACCTACGAACTATGAAGAAGCAATGGTGAGCCCAGATTCCGCAAAGTGGCTTGAAGCCATGAAATCTGAGATGGGATCCATGTATGAGAACAAAGTATGGACTTTGGTTGACTTGCCCGATGATTGGCGAGCAATTGAGAATAAATGGATCTTCAAGAAGAAGACTGGCGCTGACGGTAATATTACTGTCTACAAAGCTCGACTTGTTGCAAAAGGTTTTCGGCAAGTTCAAGGGATTGACTATGATGAGACCTTCTCACCCGTAGTGATGCTTAAGTCTGTCCGAATCATGTTAGCAATTGTCGCATTTTATGATTATGAAATTTGGCAGATGGATGTCATAACTGCATTCCTGAATGGATTTCTGGAAGAAGAGTTGTATATGATGCAACGAGAAGGTTTTGTCGATCCAAAGGGAGCTAACAAAGTGTGCAAGCTCCAGCGATCCATTTATGGACTGGTGCAAGCCTCTCGGAGTTGGAATAAACGTTTTGATAGTGTGATCAAAGCATTTGGTTTTATACAGACTTTTGGAGAAGCCTGTATTTACAAGAAAGTGAGTGGGAGCTCTGTAGCATTTCTGATATTATATGTGGATGACATATTACTGATTGGAAATGATGTAGAATTTCTGGATAGCATAAAGGGATACTTGAATAAAAGTTTTTTCAATGAAAGACCTCGGTGAAGCTGCTTACATATTAGGCATTAAGATCTATAGAGATAGATCAAGACGCTTAATTGGACTTTCATAAACCACATACCTTGATAAAGTTTTGAAGAAGTTCAAAATGGATCAATCAAAGAAAGGGTTCTTGCCTGTGTTACAAGGTGTGAAGTTGAGTAAGACTCAATGCCCGACCACTGCAGAAGATAGAGAGAATATGAAAGATGTTCCCTATGCATCAGCCATAGGATCTATCATGTATGCAATGCTGTGTACCAGACCTGATGTGCGCCTTGCTATAAGTCTAGCAGGGAGGTACCAAAGTAATCCAGGAGTGGATCACTGGACAGCGGTCAAGAACATCCTGAAATACCTGAAAAGGACTAAGAATATGTTTCTCGTATATGGAGGTGACAAAGAGCTCATCGTAAAAGGTTACGTTGATGCAAGCTTTGACACTGATCCGGACGATTCTAAATCGCAAACCGGATACGTGTTTACATTAAACGGTGGGGCTGTAAGTTGGTGCAGTTCTAAACAAAGCGTTGTAGCGGGATCTACATGTGAAGCGGAGTACATAGCTGCTTCGGAAGCAGCAAATGAAGGAGTCTGGATGAAGGAGTTCATATCCGATCTAGGTGTCATACCTAGTGCATCGGGTCCAATGAAAATCTTTTGTCACAATACTGGTGCAATTGCCTTGGCAAAGGAATCCAGATTTCACAAGAGAACCAAGCACATCAAGAGATGCTTCAATTCCATCCGGGATCTAGTCTAGGTGGGAGACATAGAGATTTGCAAGATACATACGGATCTGAATGTTGCAGACCCGTTGACTAAGCCTCTTCCACGAGCAAAACATGATCAACACCAAGGCTCCATGGGTGTGAGAATCATTACTATGTAATCTAGATTATTGACTCTAGTGCAAGTGGGAGACTGAAGGAAATATGCCCTAGAGGCAATAATAAAGTTATTATTTATTTCCTTATATCATGATAAATGTTTATTATTCATGCTAGAATTGTATTAACCGGAAACATAATACATGTGTGAATACATAGACAAACAAAGTGTCACTAGTATGCCTCTACTTGACTAGCTCGTTAATCAAAGATGGTTATGTTTCCTAACCATGAACAATGAGTTGTTATTTGATTAACGGGATCACATCATTAAGTGAATGATCTGATTGACATGACCCATTCCATTAGCTTAGCACCCGATCGTTTAGTATGTTGCTATTGCTTTCTTCATGACTTATACATGTTCCTATAACTATGAGATTATGCAACTCCTGTTTACCGGAGGAACACTTTGGGTGCTACCAAACGTCACAACGTATCTGGGTGATTATAAAGGAGTACTACAGGTGTCTCCAAAGGTACATGTTGGGTTGGCGTATTTCGAGATTAGGTTTTGTCACTCCGATTGTCGGAGAGGTATCTCTGGGCCCTCTCGGTAATGCACATCACTTAAGCCTTGCAAGCATTGCAACTAATGAGTTAGTTGCGGGATGATGTATTACAGAACGAGTAAAGAGACTTGCCGGCAATGAGATTGAACTAGGTATTGGAATACCGACGATCGAATCTCGGGCAAGTAACATACCGATGACAAAGGGAACGACGTATGTTGTTATGCGGTCTGACCGATAAAGATCTTCGTAGAATATGTAGGAGCCAATATGGGCATCCAGGTCCCGCTATTGGTTATTGACCGAAGACGTGTCTCGGTCATGTCTACATTGTTCTCGAACCCGTAGGGTCCGCACGCTTAAGGTTACGATGATAGTTGTATTATGAGTTTATGCATTTTGATGTACCGAAGGTTGTTCGGAGTCCCGGATGTGATCACGGACATGACGAGGAGTCTCGAAATGGTCGAGACATAAATATTGATATATTGGAAGCCTATGTTTGGATATCGGAAGTGTTCCGGGTGAAATCGGGATTTTACCGGAGTACCGGGAGGTTATCGGACCCCCCGGGAGCTATATGGGCCATGATGGGCCTTAGTGGAAAAGAGAAGAGGCAACCCCTCATGGGCCGCGCGCCCCTCCCCTCCCTTGGTCCGAATAGGACAAGGAGAGGGGGCCGGCCCCTCTCTCTCTTTTCCCCCTTCCGCGAATCCTATTCCAACTAGGATTGGGGGGGGGAATCCTACTCCCAGAGGGAGTAGGACTCTCCTGGCGCGCCCTCCTTGGCTGGCCAGCCTCCCCCCTTTTAGTCCTTTATATACAGAGGCAGGGGCACCCCAGAGACACACAAGTTGATCCACGTGATCTTTTTCCTTAGCCGTGTGCGGCGCCCCCAGCCACCATAGTCCTCGATAATATTGTAGCGGAGTTTAGGCGAAGCCCTGCTGCAGTAGTACATCAAGATCGTCATCACGCCATCGTGCTGACGGAACTCTTCCCCGACACTTTGCTGGATCGGAGTCCGGGGATCGTCATCGAGCTGAACGTGTGCTAAAACTCGAAGGTGCCGTAGTTTCGGTGCTTGATCGGTCGGGCCGTGAAGACGTACGACTACATCAACCAAACGCTTCTGTTGTCGATCTACTAGGTATGTAGATCATACTCTCCCCTCTCGTTGCTATGCATCACATGATCTTGCGTGTGCATAGGAAATTTTTTGAAATTACTACGTTCCCCAACACCAAGGGCTTCGTGAAAATATCTGCAAGGTTATCATGAGTGTTGACATAGTTGAGCTCAATCTCCCCTCGCCTAATATGATCCCGAATGAAGTGATACCGAATCTCAATATGCTTCGTCTTGAAGTGTTGCACCGGGTTGAGAGAAATCTTGATGACACTTTCATTGTCACACCAAAGAGGCACTTTGTCACAAATGACACCATAATCCTTTAAAGTTTGCCTCATCCATAAGAGTTGTGCACAACAACTACCGGCCGCCACATACTCCGCTTCGGTGGACGAGAGAGACACACAACTTTGCTTTTTGGAAGACCAACTCACCAAAGAGCAACCAAGAAATTGGCACCCTCTGGAAGTGGACTTCCTATCCACTTTGTCTCCCGCCCAATCGGAGTCCGAATATCCTACGATCTTGAAGTTTGCTCCTCTTGGGTACCATAAGCCAAAGTTTGGGGTATGAGCCAAATATCGAAAGATTCGCTTGACCGCCACAAAGTGGCTTTCCTTAGGTGCGGCTTGAAACCATGCACAAATTCCCATACTGAACATGATATCCGGTCTAGATACACAAAGGTAAAGCAAGGAGCCAATCATGGAGTGATATACCTTTTGATCCATCGTTTTACCATTGGGATCAATGTCAAGTTGGCACTTGGTGGGCATTGGAGTGGAAGCCGGCTTGGCATCACTTAACTTGAATCTCTTTAGCATGTCTTGAGTGTATTTGGCTTGGTTGATGAAGGTTCCTTCTCTTCTTTGTTTGACTTTGAATCCAAGGAAGAACTTCAACTCTCCCATCGAAGACATCTTGAACTTAGAGGTCATGAGTGCGGCAAATTCCTCATTGAAAGCTTTGTTAGGGGAACCAAAGATAATATCATCAACATATAGTTGGCACACAAACAACTCCCCTTTGACCTTCTTAGTAAAAAGAGTGGGGTCGATCATCCCAACTTCAAATCCACGATCTTGTAGCAACTCGGTAAGGTGGTCATACCACGCACGTGGGGCTTGTTTAAGGCCATAGAGTGCATTATCGAGTTGATACACATGATCGGTAAAGTAGGGATCCTCGAACCCAGGGGGTTGCTTGACATATACCAACTCATTAATAGGACCATTAAGAAAAGCACTTTTCACATCTATTTGTTGCAGCTTAAAGTTGTGATGAGAAGCATAAACAATCAACAAACGAATGGATTCAAGGCGAGAAACGGGAGCAAAGGTTTCACCGTAGTCGATACCCTCGACTTGGGAGTAGCCTTGTGCCACCAATCTTGCCTTGTTGCGAACGATGGTCCCATGAGCATCTTGCTTGTTCTTGAATATCCACTTGGTTCCAATGACATTGTGGTTCCCCGTTGGCCTTGGCACCAAATGTCCACACCTTGCTGTACTCGAAGTTGTTGAGTTCTTCATGCATGGCATTTAGCCAATCCGGATCTTCGAGCGCCTCATATACCTTTTGGGGTTCAACACAAGAGACAAACACGTGATGTTCACAATAGTTTGCCAATTGTCTACGAGTGTTTACCCCCTTTTGAATGCTTACAAGCACATTCTTCATGAGATGACCCTTGGTGGAGAGCTTGGATGCAATCTTGGCGGCACGACGCTCCAATTCCTCCTCGGGGGTGAGTCGAGGAGCGGTCACTTGATCATCTTGAGCGCCGTCTTGAGCTTGTTCTTGATCTTGAGGTAGCTCTTGATCTTGAACTTGCTCGGAGGAGAGAACTTGACCTTGGGCATCACTTGGTGATTCAACACCGTCTCGAGATTGATCTTGCCCTTAGTCTTGTTCATGAGGTTGAGGGCCTTCACTTTGTTCTTCGAAAGCGTGTGGGCCTTGGGTTGGTTGAGGGAGTCCTGGATTAGGGGGTCTCCGGACAGCCGGACTATATCCTTTGGCCGGACTGTTGGACTATGAAGATACAAGATTGAAGACTTCATCTCGTGTCCGGATGGGACTTTACTTGGCGTGGAAGGCAATCTAGGCAACACGGATATGTATATCTCCTCCTTTGTAACCGACCTTGTGTAACCCTAGCCCCTCCGGTGTCTATATAAACCGGAGGGTTTTAGTCCATAGGACAACATACAATCATACCATAGGCTAGCTTCTAGGGTTTAGCCTCTTCGATATCGTGGTAGATCAACTCTTTTACTACTCATATTATCAAGAACAATCAAGTAGGACGTAGGGTATTACCTCCATCAAGAGGGCCCGAACCTGGGTAAACATCGTGTCCCCTGCCTCCTGTTACCATCTGCCTTAGACGCACAGTTCGGGACCCCCTACCCGAGCTCCGCCGGTTTTGACACCGACATTGGTGCTTTCATTGAGAGTTCCACTGTGTCGTCATCATAAGGAAGATGGCTCGCCTCGTTGTCAAGGACAACATCACCTCTGGGGGAGCCCTGGCTGTAGGCCAAAGTCTCCGACTGGGCGCCTTCGTCATGACCGCCCGCTCGGCCGCTGCGCCAATGATGACCTCTCGGGTCATCAAAAATAGCCTCCACATCGGCTCAAGATTTTCTGAGCAGATGGATCCAATGGAGCTCTCCTCTTTGAACGAGCTCTTGGATCGCATTGCCGCTCTGGGAGTCACTACGGACTACGATCGGATCGGGCTTAAACCCGACCAAAGGTAGATTAACTCTCCGCCGGTCACCCATCAGATAGCGGTGGTGGAGGAGCAATGCGGCGATTATCCCTCTATCCTGAGGACGAACTATGTCCGGATTCCTGAGCTCTCTGAACAGGATACTCGCTCACGGGAGAACACCGCCCCAACCCTGAATCCAGAATCAGGCCGCATACCGAACCCACAGGGCAACATCCCGGAGCCCGAACTTCCAAGATCGGAAATTCCCCTGCCCCATGATCACAGATTGGGTCAAGGTCTGTGTCGGTGTCAAAACCGGCGGATCTCGGGTAGGGGGTCCCGAATTGTGCGTCTAGGCCGGATGGTAACAGGAGGCAAGGAACACGATTTTTACCCAGGTTCGGGCCTCTTGATGGAGGTAAAACCCTACGTCCTGCTTGATTAATATTGATGATATGGGTAGTACAAGAGTAGATCTACCACGAGATCCAGGAGGCTAAACCCTAAAAGCTAGCCTATGGTATGGTTTTGTATGATGAAGTTGTCCTACGGACTAAAACCCTCCGGTTTATATAGACAACGGAGAGGGTTAGGGTTACACAAAGTCGGTTACAATGGTAGAAGATCTAAATATCCGCATCGCCAAGCTTGCCTTCCACACCAAGGAAAGTCCCATCCGGACACGAGACGAAGTCTTCAATCTTGTATCTTCATAGTCCCGGAGTCCGGCTACCCGGACACCCCCTAATCCAGGACTCCCTCAGTAGCCCCCGAACCAGGCTTCAATGATGACGAGTCCGGCGCGTAGATTGTCTTCGGCATTGCAAGGCGGGTTCTTCTCCAAATTCTGTGTACCTGCTGAATAATGTCCGATTTTCGTAATGTAGCGCACCTTGGCTTCCACGCCCAATAATGGCCGTCTTCCACGTGTTAAACGAATGCAAAAAGTCGGGGTGTTTTTACATTCACACCCCTAGCCGCATAAATGAGCCGCCTATTTAATGGGATGGGGGATTCAGATCCAAACCACACCTTCTCCTCTCCGCGAGTAATCATCAGAGCGCCTCCAGCAAAGGTCCATTCCAACATGGCCAGCCGTCGCAGCTCCTCCTCTCGCCCTTCCAGTCCTAAACCTGGAGACTGGGAGAGGTGCTCCATCCCGCACAGCGAGCTAGTGTCGCTTCAGGCCAAGGGATTTCTCCCTTAGGCCTATATGGTCCCGGTCCGAGCCGGACTCGCCACCTATAATGGCGGAGAGCAAGCGAAGAGCACCCCCAATCCCTCCAAAGGAGAGCGGGTGTGCCTCGTCCCTTATCTAGTAAGAGGACTTGGATTTCCAATTCATCCATTTCTCTGTGGGATTCTGGAGTTCTACGGCCTCCAGCTGCACAATCTCACGCCCGCCTCTATATTGCATATCGCGGGCTTCGTCGCCCTTTGCGAGCTATTCTTGGGTGTTGAGGCTCATTTCGCGCTGTGGAAGAGGTTATTCTGCCTGGTGCCCCGCTCTCAAGAGGGGTCTATATATCAAGTGGGCGGAGCCGAAGTGTGGCGTATCGCCGGGACCGGATATCTATCCGGAACCCCAAAGAAGGCGTCCGAGGACTGGCCTTCGGAATGGTTTTATATAGATGATGTCCCGCTGCCGGATCCTATCCGGGTCGGTCTCCCCGAATTCAACAGTGCTCCCTTAAAGAAACGCCTAAGCTGGCGTCCGCGGAGCTCTCAAAGAGAAGGCGACAGGGACGTCCTTCACCTGATGGGTCGGATAAGACTATTGGCTCATTCCGGACTAACCATGATTGAAGTCATGGCCGCATGCATTATGCAGGGGGTGCAACCGCTTCAATATAGAGGCCACCCCATGTGGGATTTTAACGGGGAGGATGACGCCACCCGTTACGGTCGTAAGGGTCCAGCCTCAGCTGCCGCTCTAGTAAAGATCTTATCCTCTTTGTACACGGGAGAAGAGGAGGAATTCCTCCGCGACAACCCGCAGGGCGGATTTTCTATGTACAACCCTCCGAGTTGGGTAAGTGGACAATTGTGCTTGCCCATCCGTTTTATATTCCCATGATTAAATATGTAGTCTTCCGATTTCAATGCAGGAACTGCGTCAGGAAGTAAAGGATATAAACAGCCGTCCCCCACAGCCCGAGGATCCAGAACGGTCCCTCGATCCGGACTCCGAAGAGGATCCGGACATATCGGTGGAGCTGATTGACGGGGTGTTTCATCAGCTAAGCAAGGACAATACCCTGGTGGCCATTACGGCTGATTACCCAGGGTTAATCCCGGCCTCCCAGGTAACAGAGAGCGGAGTCTCATCCCCTTGAGAAGGAATCCATTCTCACGCATTTCAGTTTTCCTGACAACGGCCGTGTTTTGCAGGGGAGGTTTCCGAGGTGGGAGGCCGAACCTGCGGCGGCTAGCCAACGAGGGGCCGTAGGGCCCCGTGGGGTAAAAGGGAATGTAGTCCAGACTGAGACGCCGGTGCAAAGGTATAGCGCACCCTCTTTTTGCCTGGTGTTATTCCTTCAGGGCATATTAACGTTCGTGCTGTCTTCAGGACGAAGAGACCTCGCCGGACTACATCCGGAGAGGTTGCCAATCGCGCCTCCACCAGCCAGGCTCCAACGCCTGGCCCGGAAGCGGAAGCGAACACAAGGCACGCACCGGACGCTCCTCCGATAGAGGATGCGGACAGGCTGTCTGCCACCAATTCCGAGGTGGAGAGTGCCATGAACCAAAAGCGTCGCTGGACAGTTCTTCGTGACGCTTGTTTCTCCCAAGAGGCATTAGATGCCTTCAATTCGGGAGATGCGTATCTCCGTGCCGCTCAAAATGGTTTAGCCAGAGCCACGGAGCAATATGTAAAAGACATACAGGTAAGAAAATTTTGGTAAATATATATATACCAGTAGCCCCCGAGACTTGAAACAGTGAGGGTAACTGATTTAAGGATCATTTGTTATGCAGGTTCTTACAGAGAAGAATACCGTACTGTCCCAGGAGCTGGAAGAGTGCAAAGCCCAACTGGAGGCCGCACTAGCCGCGACAGGGGAGCCTAAAGAGACCCCCTCTGGTAAGATACACTTTGAAAGATTAGTATCTTGCAAAGTGCGGCGTGGGTGTAAATCTGATAAATCATATTGCAGATGGCGCCGGACTAGATCCGGAGAGGCAACAACTCTTGCGCCGGCTAAAGGCCAGTGAGAGTATGTTGACAAGGGTGAGGCGGGAGAAGAATGATCTTCAGGATGCCAACACCAAGCTGGACATTGAACTTAAAGATGTTCGTGGCCAGCTGTCGGACTCTACTAAGGAGAATCAGCGGCTTCAACGTGGCATATTTAGTAAGTGCTTAAGCGAATCTTTGAAAGAAAAGAGTTCGGCGAGGAAGTCAACTAACAGAGTAATGTCTGTAGGTATGCTATCAGGTCGTCCTGCAGAGGAGATGCCCGGTTCTACGGGTGACCTTCTTCCCGAGCTCTCGCAACTGCACGAGCGAGTTCGGCAGGCGATGCGAGGCGTTGCCCGAGCCTTATGGCCTTCCCACTCCATGCCCGAGGGCCTTGGAGAGCTTTCAGAGAAGCTTAAGGGAGCTCGGCGGAGCTTCCGGTTGTGGAAGATATCGGCCTGCCGACAAGGCGCTAGGGAGGCCTGGGCCATGGTGAAGATGCGGTACACGAAGTCTGACCCAAACCACATGGCCGAGGTCGGACCTGTGGGGCCTGACGGGAAGGAGATCCCTGTAAGCTTAGTGTACGGCCAAGTAGAATTGGCCGCAAAGTATTCCCAATAGGACTGTAAGTTAGACAGCCTGTTAGATGGTATTAAAGAGGAATACAATCAGTCAGAGTGACTATGTAATTTTTAATTGACATGTGTAATGCCTTCTAGCCGGATTGTAGATCGTTTGTCGTTGCCGACCTTTTCGCTTCAACCTTAGGGCCTGACGGTCCGGAGTGTGTCCGAATACCCTACCGGTTATGTAAGAACCAGGGTATGCATGGAGACCAGGCGTAGGGGTCATTAGTGCTTTATCAGACAAGTGCCCAACTAGTTATGTTATATTACATGGTTAGTAAGAAACATCTTCCAGAGAGAATAGTTCCGTTAGGGGTTCCTTTCTCTGGGAGGCATGCCCTAAAGTGCATGTCCGGACTGCAAACGCAGGAAAATCATCTGGGGGCATATATATAAATAAGTAAAAAAGGTCATCTTTTAGTTCACCGACCGAATATTCCCTTAAGAACGCTAGCTTTCGGCTTCACCCAGTCCGAGGTACACATCCGGCTGATCCGGCAGTAACAATCGCAGAGGTGCTCCCTTTACCACCGAGCCGAACAATCGAGAACGTATGGGTAAGCACAGGATCCAGGCAACCCAGCTTGGCCAAAACTTAAGTCATATCGATGCATATAATGGTGAAGAAAAGGTACATGCGGAAGTTTGACACATGTGGTGGGCGTGAAGCCCGTATAAATAAGCTTCTGTTAGAGAAGGCCCCAGGTTTAATGAGCGCGAGTAGCACGTCACTTAAGGAGCCTTTAAGGGCTATAAAAGAAAAGAGGGGAAGGAGAGAAATGTAAGACAGGAAATGTAAAAAATGGACAGAGGAAGGAGACAAACACAGAGTCCGACGCTAGGCATAGAATCTTCGGAGACGGGTTGCGTTCCATGGGTTCGGCTCGAGTCGGTTATCTGACGCATCTCGCAGGCGGTATGCTCCACCAGTCAGGACTTGGTCGATTATGAAGGGACCTTCCCACTTGGGCTTCAGCTTGTCCTTTTTCTTGTCCGGCAGGCGTAGAACTAATTCGCCAACGTTGTAGTTTTTGGCCCGCACTTCTCTGCTTTGATATCTTCGAGCCTGCTGTTGATAGAATGCGGAACGGGCTTTTGCCACGTCGCGCTCCTCCTCTAAGGCGTCCAAACCGTCCTGCCGATCGAGCTCGGCTTCCCTTTCTTTGTACATGCGCACTCGAGGTGAGTCATTAATTATGTCGCAGGGCAAGACTGCCTCTGTGCCGTACACCATAAAAAAAGGTGTGTATCGGGTGGTGCGATTCGGCATGGTCCGCAGCCCCTAGAGTACGGAGTCGAGCTCCTCTACCCAGTGCGTGTTAGATTCCTTGAGGGACCGCACTAATCTGGGTTTGATGCCGCTCATGATGAGACCATTTGCACGTTCGACCTGACCGTTAGTTTGTGGGTGATAGACGGAAGCATAATCGAGCTTGATGCCCATGTTTTTGCACCAGAGTTTTACCTCATCGGCCGTAAAGTTCGTGCCGTTATCGGTGATGATACCGTGGGGGACGCCATAACGGTGTACGACCCCGGATATAAAGTCTATCACAGGTCCGGATTCGGCCGTCTTAACAGGCTTGGCTTCTATCCATTTGGTGAACTTATCCACCATGACCAGTAAGTATTTTTTCTTGTGGGTTCCGCCTTTAAGGGGTCCCACCATGTCAAGCCCCCAGACTGCGAAAGGCCAAGTGATGGGGATAGTTTGGAGGGTGGTGGGTGGCATATGGCTTTGGTTTGCAAAAAGCTGGCAACCGGCGCATCGTTGGACCAAGTCCTGAGCGTCTGCCTGGGCCGTCGGCCAATAAAAGCCTGTACGGAAAGCCTTGCTTACAAGGGACCGAGCTGCGGCGTGATGGCCACCGAGTCCGGCATGAATTTCAGCCAGCAGGTTCCGCCCTTCCTCTTCGGAGATGCACCTTTGAAGGACTCCGGTAGTGCTTTTCTTATAAAGTTCTCCCTCATGGACTTTATAGGCTTTAGATCGCCGAACTATACAACGTGCCTCGCTTTGGTCCTCTAGGAGTTCCTGCCTAGTAAGGTAGGCTAGGAATGGTTCTGTCGACGAGGCAATAACGGCCATTAGTACGTGGGCTGAGGTTGTGATTTCATTGGCAGAGCCTCCGATTATGTCAGATTGTTCGGCGTCGGACAGTGCGGTTGGGTCCGGGGTAATATTGCCATGTTCCCCTTCCCATACTACGGATGGCTTGAACAGCCTTTCCAGGAAGATGTTGGGGGACCGCATCGCATTTTGCACTGATGCGTGCCAGGACGTCTGCCGCCTGATTGTTTTCTCGGGCTATATGGTGAAATTCGAGCCCCTCAAACCGAGCTGACACTTTGAGGACAACGTTGCGGTAAGCTGCCATTTTTGGATCCTTGGCATCGAAGTCTCCATTTATTTGGGATATAGCAAGGTTTGAATCCCCGTGCACCTCTAGGCGTTGAATGCCCATGGATACTGCCATCCGGAGACCATGTAAAAGGGCCTCATATTCGGCTGCATTGTTGGAGTCCGTGTACATAATCTGGAGTACATATTGAACTGTGTCTCCTGTGGGGGACGTCAAAATGACGCCGGCCCCTAGTCCGGCCAACATTTTGGAACCGTCGAAGTGCATGATCCAGTGTGAATATGTGCCGTCCTCTTTAGGGAGTTCGGCCTCCGTCCATTCTGCGATGAAGTCGGCCAAAACTTGCGACTTGATAGCTCGCCGTGGCCTATAAGTTATGTCGAACGGGAGGAGCTCGATGGCCCATTTTGCAATCTGGCCCATTGCGTCACAGTTGTTTATAATATCGTTGAGTGGTATTTCCGATGCTACTGTGATTGAACACTCTTGAAAGTAGTGTCGTAGCTTCTAGGATGCCATGAATACCACATATGCAATCTTTTGATAATGTGGGTACCGTGATTTGCATGGGGTGAGGACAGTGGACACATAGTGAACCAGCTTTTGAAGGGGGATTTGTGTCCGTCCGTTTCCCGCTCGATGACGAGTACTGCGCTGACAACTTGATGGGTTGCTGCAATGTACAATAGCATTGGTTCGCCGATGTTTGGCGCAGCCAGGACGGGGTTTGTTGCCAATATGGCTTTTATTTCCTCGAGTCCGGCCGTGGCGGCATCCGTCCACTCGAAGTGTTTGGTGCACCGAAGGAGGCGATAGAGGGGTAGCGCCTTTTCTCCCAGCCGGGAGATAAAGCGGCTTAGAGCCGCCACACATCCGGTTAATTTTTGTATTTGTTTGAGGTCCTTTGGGATATCCAATTGTGACAAAGCTCGGATCTTGGCTGGATTTGCTTCGATTCCTCTACCGGATACAATGAAGCCCAAGAGCTTTCCGGCTGGAATGCCGAAAACACATTTTCCGGATTTAGCTTGATGTCATATGCTCGGAGGTTGTCAAATGTAAGCCTCAAGTCGTCTACTAGAGATTCGACATGTCTTGTTTTTACGACCACATCATCCACGTATGCCTCTACTGTTTATCCGATCTGGTTTGCCAGACATGTCTGAATCATGTGCTGATATGTTGCGCCGGCGTTTTTGAGCCCGAAAGGCATTGTGTTGAAGCAGAATGGGCCGTATGGGTGATGAATGCCGTTGCGGCTTGGTCTGACTCGGCCATCTTGATTTGATGGTAACCGGAGTATGCGTCGAGGAAGCACAACGAATTGTGTCCTGCAGTGGCGTCGATAATTTGATCGATGCGGGGGAGGGGGAAGGGATCCTTTGGGCAAGCCTTGTTAAGGTCTTTGAAGTCAACGCACATGCGCCAGGATTTGTCCTTCTTTGGTACCATCACCAAGTTTGCTAGCCAGTCCGGATGTTTTATATCTCTGATGAATCCGGCCTCCAATAGTTTGGCTAGCTCCTCTCCCATTGCCTGTCTCTTGGGCTCAGAGAAACACCGAAGGGCTTGTTTGACAGGTTTGAATCCTTTTAGGATATTTAAGCTGTGTTCGGCCAGCCTGCGTGGGATTCCTGGCATGTCTGAAGGGTGCGAGGCAAAAATGTCCCAGTTCTCCAGTAGGAATTCTCGCAGTGCGGCGTCTACATCGGGGTTTAATCGTGCCCCGATGGAATCTGTTTTATTGGTGTCCGTTGGATGGACCTGGAATTTGACTATTTCATCCGCTGGTTTAAAGGAGGTGGACTTGGATCTTTTATCGAGTATCACATCATCCCTGTTTATCGTGGAGCGCAGCGTAGTCAGTTCCTCAGCCGCTAGGGCTTCGGACAGTGCCTCAAGGGCCAATGCGGCTGTCTTGTTTTCAGCGCGGAGTGCTATGTCTGGATCACTAGCGAGAGTGATGATTCCGTTCAGCCCGGGCATCTTGAGCTTCATGTACCCGTAATGGGGTATTGCTTGGAAGATTGTAAACGCTTCCCGCCCCAGCAGAGTGTGGTATCCGCTACTTAACGGGGCCACTTGGAATGTGACCTCTTCGGACCTATAATTATCCGGCGTGCCGAACACCACATCTAGTGTGATTTTGCCTGCACAACACGCTTCCCGACTGGGGATTATTCCTCTAAAGGTTGTGCTGCTTCGCTGTCACACCCTAGCTAGTTCAAGCATTAGAGTGTGCATCATGTTTAAATTTCTCTTAAATTTGAAATGGGGAAGGTAGAAACCCCCAACACCCCCTCGAAACAACTAGGGTTTACTAAAATTATTTTCAATGAACCTGAAATGCCCTTCTAAAAAGTTCACCCTCTTTGTCTTGGGTTAAAACCTCTGGCAAAATTGGTGCACAATTTTCTAGGTCAACAGAAGGTCATTGAATTAAATCATAAGTATTTGAATTTGGGCATTTAAATGCTATAAAATAATTTAAATGCCCAAATAATTCTGGAAATAAATGTTTGCTGTTGGAAATAATCTAAATAGAGCCCACAATTATTTTTAGGATTTTTGCAAACGTTTTAGTATTTTATTTAAAGCCCAACAGTTGCAGTTAATTAGAAAAACAGAAACAAAAAAAAACAGAGAGAGGGAAGCTACCTGGGCCTTACCTGTGCTGGCCCAGCCCACCTGGCTCGGCCCAGCCGACTGGCCCTGCCAGTCGTCGTCCTCCTCGCGCCAGAAGGACGCGGAGCGCGTGGCCGGCGCCCGCGGCCACACGCCGGCCACCTCCTGCTTCCGCCGACGCCTGGAGACGCCTAGGGGTGCCATGCGACCCCCACGTCCCCCTCTCATCCTTGCTCACTCTCCCCCTCGTCTCCCTCACTCTCTCCCGTGGTGCCCGAGCGCGTTCCTCGCCGCCGTTCGCCGTAGATGACGCCAGAGCCACCCCCTCGCCCCTCCGACAAGCCAAATCGCTCCGCTACGACGCCCTCGCCCTCCCCACCGAGCCACGCTTCGCCGGAGGCCCTACATCGCCGCTATCGCACCGTCTTCAACCTCGGTACCCGCCGGACGCCGTTCATCGATTCGCCTCGCTCCGGTCGCCCCCGAGCCCACTGAGCTGCTCATCGACCTCCCTGTGAGCTCCGCCGCCTTCCCCCTCTTCTTTCCCACGCATTTGCACCCTCTAGGCCATAGTTCCACCATGGCCGAAGCTCGTCTCCGCTCGAGCTCCTTGCCGGCATCGCTCCGGCGACCATTTGGTCCTCCCGTGCTATGCAACGTGCTTGCCGCATCGCGTAGTGCCTCGCTAGCGCTTCAGTTTCCGTGTTTGCACGCCGCAGCCCACTCCCCACACATGGCCAAACTCCGGCCGCCGCCTTGGAGCTCGCCGTCGTCGTCTCCAGCCACCGTAGGCCCGGCCTCCACCACCACTAGATGCGCGACTCCAAGAGCTCGCCAACGAGCCCAAGAACGGCCTCGCCCGTGCCCTGTGGGCGTTTTCCGAGCTGCACCACCGTCTCGGGCCTCGCCGGTGTCGAGTCGCCAGCGAGTTTGACCCAGTTTGACTCCTGGGTGGGCCCAGATAGACCCCTCCTGAGTCTATGACAGGTGGGGCCAATCTGCTAACTAATTTAGGATTAGTTTTAATTAATTTTAATTAAATCAGTCACTGACATGTGGGCCCAGGCCCCACTAACAGCTAATTAGTGTTAATCTAATCCTATTAATTAGCTGAGAGGCTAGCAGAAGTGGCCCACCAGTCAGGTTTGACCTGGGCTGGCGCCTTTGACCTGCTAAGGTCAGCATGACGCAATGCTGATGCAGTAATGCATTTTCTGGAATTATTTTTATTCAGGAATTTCCAGAAAATAGTTAAAACTTCTAAAAATCATAGAAAATCAACCATAGCTCCAAATGCAAAGATTTATATATGAAAATGATCAGAAAAATTCAATCTATCCATCTGTAATGGTTTCATGCATGACAAAACAAGTTTACCTTGCTGTTTAAGCAGAATAAGGAAATGCACTATTAAGGCCATGTTTAATGAGCTAATATTTGAATCTTTGATTCAAATGAGTTCATACCTTTCTGTTATAGCTTGCATTAGGCCAAGACACATTCATATTGCCATGTCATAGCATGCATCATATTGTTGCATATCGTCATGTGTTGATTGTGTTCCGATGTGTTCTTCGTGGTAGGTTCTGCCTCCGAGGATATTCACGAGTATCCAACTAAAGGGCAGTATCCCACTACCACTCCATCAGGCAAGCAACCATTGATCATTCCGATACAAACCCATGTTCTCGCTTCTGCTCTTGTTTACTACATTAAGACAACGCGATTCAAACTGCTGTGTGCTACGGTAGTTGAACCCTTATCCTCTGCATGACCTGTCATTGCCACAGTAACTAGATGAAACCCACTAGCATGTGTAGGAGTTGATTGAGCCATGTATGTGATTCCTACCTTGCTATGCCTGCTATGCTTAGAGTTGTGTCAGGTCTGGTTCATCTCGGTGATGGGCCAGAGTGAAATGCTTATGCCGGTAATGTGAGGGATGTGTTGAACATGTTTTGGTAAAGGTATCAATGAGAGGCCATGTAGGAGTACATGGTGGCTTGTTTCATTGAGGCCGTCCCTAAGAACTGAGATCTGTATGTGTGATTTAAGATTCAGCTACTACCATGCAATTGGGATCCTTAATTGACCCTCTCGGCTTCTTAACCACCCTAGCACTCTGTCCGGGAGTTGCAAATAGTTTTTGGTGTTTGTAGGATATGTGTTGGCGGCCGTGCGTAGCGCTGACCCTAGGGGTGGGCTATGTTGCGGTAGATACACTGTGGCACGGTGTACCGAGTCACCCATTTGGTGTCTAGGGATCCCTGTTCACATCGTTCGGGGCCGTATGTGGAAACCTCGGCCGGACTCCCTGCGGATGGAACCTGGATAGGCGATAAACCTGGACTAGAGACTTAAGTGTTTAGGTAGGCTGTGGCCGACACCCTCGCTGGGCTTCCGCTTGAAGGTTGCCGAGTACATGTCGTGTAAACGGCGGTAAGTGGTGAAAGCGTGTATGAAGAAGTACACCCCTGTAGGGTATTAAACTATTCGAATAGCCGCGTCCGCGGTAAAGGACTACTTGGTTGCCTATACAGTTCATAGACAAGTTAATGGGTACTAATAAAAGACTCAAGATAAGTGTGAGTACCAAGGATGGCCCTCTCGTAGGATGACGAGGGAGGATCCCCGGTGGAGTATTGTGTTGGTGAGTAGTGGACTCGTGTGCGAAAACTATTTTACTGGTGAAGTTCCGTAGGATAGCTTAGCCGAGAGTCAAAGCTGGCTTGCTGCATTAACCCCACCACCTCCTTGAGAATAAGCATGTATAGTAGGATCTGATGTAAGACTTGCTGAGTACCTTTGTACTCATGTTTGCTTAATTACTGTTTTCAGACGACAACATCGCCCCCTTCGATGGGTTCTACGTAGACGTTGACGTCGACGAGTGACTAGCCACCCAGGTGGTGATCCTGGCCATGGAGGGCCCTATGTAGATAGACAGGCTTCGAGAGGCCTTCTTTCTTTCTAGAGTCTGTACTCAGACTAGTTGCTTCCGCATGTGCTTGTATGTTTGAATGACTTGAGTGTCGGGTCATGTGACCCCTATCTGTATGAACATGTTATGTATGGCTCCCTGGAGCCTTTAAATAAATTACTTGAGTTGTAGAGTTTTGTTGTGATGCCATGTTGTATGTACTCATATCGGGCATATTGTGTGTATGATTGAAATGCTTGGTATGAGTGGGATCCGACAATCTAGTTGTTTATCCTTGGCAGCCTTTCTTATGGGGAAATGTAGTCTAGTGTTCCTCGAGCCATAGTAGTCCGCTACAGCCCGGTTCACCGGAGTCCTGCTAGCCCAGCACTACTGTTCAGGACACTTGACTGGCCGGCATGTGTTTCACTTCGTTCCTATGTCTGTCCCTTCGGGGAAATGTCATGCTGTGACTTTCGGAGTCCTGCCTAGCCTGCTACAGCCCGGGTTCCCCGGAGTCCTATTAGCCTAGTGCTACAGCCCGGAATCAATCGCTGTTGACCGACATGCTCGATGTGATTCATGTATGCCTGTCTCCATAGGTCTGCGCCGCTTTGGGTTCACGACTAGCCATGTCGGCCCGGGTTCTCTGTCATATGGATGCTAGCGACACTATCATATACGTGAGCCAAAAGGCGCAAATGGTCCCGGGCCATGGTAAGGCGACACCCGTGGGATACCGTGCGTGAGGACGCAAAGTGATATGAGGTGTTACCGGCTAGATCGATGTGACTTGGAATCGGGGTCCTGACAGCGTTGGTATCAGAGCTGTACTGCCTGTAGGTTCGTTGAGCCAAACTGGTCGATGTCGAGTCTAAAAATGCTTTAGTTATATGTAGGGGAATTGATTGTGGGAGGGAACGTAAGGCTCTTTTACTCCTTTACCCTGTGCCTCTGATCTGAGTCATTCTCTTCTCATTCAACGTGGGTTAAGGACTAGGCTCTCTCCTTCTATCAGGTTCACGTGTTACTAATCCGTAGTAGTTTATAGGATTGATGTTACAAGCCCCAGTTCAGTTTCTACTATTTTAGTATGTTGCTAATTGGATCAGAATCTTGATATGATGTTGTTGAGTGGTATTGCGAACTGTTGTGGATGTCTCAAATATTTTTCTGAGCATTTACAGCTATTATGCTGCCCAATTTTCCCTAGAAATTCTGATGTCTTTGCATTGTGGTTGTGCTTTTAGATGGCCAACCGTGTTCACAACCAAGTGGTTCGCCTAACCCGGTGCCTCGACGTGCCCGGTCATACTGCTATGTTAGTCCGGGTAATGATCGAGACGGGCTACCGTTGGTATCCCGAATACACCGTCGAAGAGCAGTTCCGCGACTTTAATCAAAGCCAATATCTCTGCACCGTCAGGATATTTCCTTCTTATCCTGGATCTACCGAGCCCCTTCACTGTTCCTATGGACTCGGGGTTACTGTTGAGATGGCTGTGCAGGATGCTGCCTATTCCATGATGACCATCTTGCGAGTCCGGACTGGCCTGCTTCGGAACACCGACTTTCGTTACATGCCAGCTTCACTTCCGGGAGCGCAAGGGTATCTTCAGGCTATCTATACTGAATCCACTCAGGAGGACTCATTAACTCGTACCACTACCGAGATGCTCGAAGATAAGGACCGAGAGAATCGGGCCTTGAGGCTGGAGCTTTTCAATACCCGTGCTGATCATTGGGCCACATTGACTCGGTTTGCACCTGCGGTGCAAGATGGATGTATGGATACAAGGGATCTGTATCTTGTGAGATCAGCTCTGCCAGACATGGTGGATTGGCGTGATGTGGGAGGCATCACCCCACCCCGTGGTCCCCGCAGGCCACCGTTTGTTGGTTCAAGACCTCATCCTAGCCTCTATGGTCCATAGGCTCCTCAGGATCGTCTGTTCCCGGATGGTCACGTTGAACTTCCAGGCTATGGAGGTGACTTATATGAGGACTACTACGGAGCTGTCTGAGTTAGTAGTAGTACCACTAGTATTGTAGTAGTTGTATCTCCACTGTCCTGCGTGACTTGTGGAATACGACTTGGCGTGTAGTCAATTCCGGAGGTGTAGACAAATAATGTATAGGAGCTTGGAATGCCTCCGATGTGATGTAACGTCTTTCATCATAGTTGTACTGTAGCCTGAGCTTGTACTAAACTATGTATGATGTGTATGACCGTTGGTATATATATGGCAGTTTTATATTACCATGACATACGGATGAACATCTCTGCATTCCGCGTTATCCATTACATTCTGCACTCCTTGCTAAGTTTGAGCCATCCTTATCTAAACCATTGTCTTGTTTTCTCCTAGGATGGTCAACACCTGCAGCAACCCTGCTGCCTCGGAGCAGGGGGAAGCCAGTGCAGCTAGAGGTGAAAATCTGCCTCACCCACCTTCTCTGGCCGAAGTAATGCTGGAGGCGGAAAGAAACAAGCGTGAGACTAACCGCCTGCTAGAGCGGATTGAGCAGAACACTGCACACCACCCACAAAATGACTTGGTGTCAATCAATGACTTTATCAAGCTGTACCCACCAAAGTTTAACCATTCCGTCGAACCCCTCGACGCGGATGACTGGCTCCGCAGCATCACTCATAAGCTATGTTCTGCCAACGTAGCCGAAGCCGACAAGGTTACCTATGCTGCCTATCACCCCGAAGGCCCTGCTAGCCTTTGGTGGGAAAACTTTGAAGCTATGCGCCCGGTCGGCCAAGTTACTACTTGGGCTGAGTTCATTAAGGCTTTCCGCGAGCATCACATTCCGGAAGGTCTCATGGATCGCAAGAGGGAGGAGTTCTGCAACTTCACCCAAGGAAGACTGACTGTGGATGCTTATAGTCGGGAATTTGGTAATCTGGCACGCTATGCTCCCGAAGAGGTATCTACTGACGCTAAGAAGCAAGCAAGGTTCCGCAAGGGACTTAGCCCTGAGCTTCGCCGCGATCTTCGTCTGCACGAGTGCACCTCCTTTCAGAAGTTGGTCAATAAAGCCATCAGTGCTGAGACAGGCCAGACTGATTATGACGCTTCACGCAAGCACTCCCGTGACTTTGGCTCTTCATCCGGCTCTGTAGCTCAGAAGCGCCGGGTGTGGATCCCAAGCACGGCACTGCCACCCAGGTTCATCCCGAGGCCATCCTTTGAGGCGCCTCGTCCCAACCAGCAATTTACACCGCCCAAGCCCTATGGTGGCCCCGCTGCTAATGCTGCTCCATGCCCCAATGTGGTGACATGCTTTAAGTGTGGAGAGCCGGGTCATTATAGCCGAGAGTGTCCCCAGAACAACAACCCCAATCAAACTGGAAAGTCCGTTGGCCGTGGTAAGCCCGCGGGAAAAACATTCTACGCCAAGCCGGCCACCACTGCCCGTGGCCATGTCAACTATGTTTCAGCCGAGGAGGCTCATGAGGATCCCAACGTCGTCCTTGGTACGCTCCTTGTTAACTGCCATCCAGCATCTATTCTTTTCGATACTGCAGCATCTCATTCATTCATATCCGAGAGCTATGCTCGATTGCATAACACGACATTCTGTGACATGCCCACTTCCATGGTAATTCAAACTCCGGGTTCCAAATGGCAAACTTCTAGAGTAAGTCATGGGAACGAAATTTTTGTCGATAGACTTGTCTTCCTTGCATCCTTGATAGCTCTCAAGTCCACGGACATAAACATCATCTTGGGTATGGACTGGATGTCAGCTCATTACGCTAAGATTGATTGTGCCACTAGAACCGTTCAGCTTACTCACCCATCGGGCAAGACAGTCAATGTCTTAACTCGAGTGGCCAAGCGCCAGCTTTACTCCCTAAATGCCAACCCCCTTCCAGACCTTGAGGATGTTCCGATAGTCCGAGACTTTCCGAATGTCTTTCCAGAAGAACTGCCAGGTGTTCCACCTGACAGGGATGTCGAGTTTGTGATAGACCTTGTTCCAGGAACCGTGCCAATTTCTAGAAGACCCTACAAGATGGCACCCTTAGAACTAGCCAAGCTTAAGAACCAACTCGACGAGTCCTTGAAAAAGGGTTTCATCTGTCCTAGTTCCTCTCCTTGGGCTTGCCTCGTCCTCTTCGTCAAGAAGAAGGATGGAACGGATCGAATGGTTGTGGACTACCGCCCTGTCAACCTGGTCACCATCAAGAACAAATACCCGCTTCCTAGGATTAACGATCTGTATGATCAGCTCGCTGGATCCTTAGTCTTTTCCAAGATGGATTTGAGGTTGGGCTACCATCAAATCAAAATCAGAAACGGGGACATTCCCAAAACGGCCTTTGTTAGTCGTTATGGCCAATACGAGTACACCGTCATGTCCTTCGGTTTAACCAATGCCCCAGCTACCTTCTCTCGGTTAATGAACTCGGTTTTCATGGAGTACTTGGATAAATTCGTCGTGGTATACCTTGATGACATACTCATCTACTCCAAGAATGAAGAGGAACATGGCGAACATCTAAGGCTGGTATTGATGAAACTTCGAGAGCATCGCCTTTACGCCAAATTCTCCAAGTGTGAATTTTGGTTGCCATAAGTGACCTATCTAGGCCATGTAATCTCTGGCAAGGGTATTGCTGTCAATCCCGAGCGAGTTCAAGCCGTCCTTGATTGGACTCCACCTGAGACGGTCAAGCAAGTTCGGAGTTTCCTTGGCTTAGCGAGCTATTGCCGCCGCTTCGTCGAGAATTTCTCCAAGGTTGCTAAACCTCTAACTGAACTCCTCAAGAAAGATAAAAAGTTTGAGTGGACTCCACAGTGCGAGTTCAGCTTTTAGGAACTGAAAAGACGCCTGACATCTGCTCCCGTACTGGTACCACCAGATTTCTCCAAGGACTTTATTATCTATTGCGACGCCTCGCGACAAGGACTAGGTTGCATACTCATGCAGGATCGTCAGGTAATTGCCTATGCTTCACGGCAATTACACCCACATGAGGAAAATTATCCCACACATGATCTAGAGCTTGCAGCTGTAGTCCATGCACTTAAAACCTGGCGACATTACCTCCTCGGTAATCGTTGCGAGATCTTCACCGATCACCAAAGTTTGAAATATATCTTCACCCAACCAGATTTGAATCTCAGGCAAAGACGTTGGGTTGAGTTGATCTCGGATTACGACTTAGGAATAACTTACACCCCGGGCAAAGCCAATGTCATGGCTGATGCACTAAGCCGTAAATCCTATTGTAACAACCTGATGTTACAACAGAGTCAACCACCTCTCCATGAGGAATTCCGTAAGCTTAACCTTCACATTGTTCCTCGAGGATTCCTATCCACCCTGGTAGCGAAACCTACCCTTATGGATCAAATCATAACCGCCCAGCGGTATGATAAGGGCATATCCCGGATTAAGGAAAACATCGCTAGCGGAGTTGCTAAATGTTTCTCCATGGATGAGCGAGGTGCTGTCTTCTTTGAGAACCGTTTGGTGGTTCCCAAGAAACAACATCTGCGCCAGTTGATCCTTAAGGAAGCTCATGAATCCCCTCTCACCATTCATCCCGGTAGTACTAAAATGTATCAAGACCTATGCCAGAGGTTTTGGTGGACTAGGATGAAGAGAGAAATTGCTCAATACATTGCTAATTGCGACGTTTGTCGTCGTGTTAAAGCAGAGCATCAATGGCCTGCTGGCACTCTTCAACCTTTGGCTATTCCCGAATGGAAATGGGATAAAATCAGTATGGATTTCATCACTGGGTTTCCCAGGACCAAGAGAGGGAATAATGCCATCTTTGTCGTGATCAACCGTCTTTCCAAAGTAGCCCACTTTCTACCTGTTCGTGAGAATATCACCGCTAGCCAGCTAGCCGATTTATACATCTCCCGAATAGTGCCTCTTCATGGTGTTCCATTGGAAATTAACTCAGATCGTGGGAGTCTCTTCACCTCTCGATTTTGGGAAAGTTTCCAAAATGCTATGGGAACTCGTCTCTCCTTTAGCACTGCCTTCCATCCTCAATCAAGTGGTCAAGTAGAGCGAGTCAATCAAATTCTGGAAGATATGCTCCGAGCTTCTGTCATCTCGTTCGGAATGAGTTGGGAGAAATGCCTTCCATTCGCGGAGTTTGCTTATAACAATAGTTATCAAGCCAGCTTGGGCAAGGCTCCTTTCAAAGTTCTCTATGGACGAAAATGTCGAACGCCTCTTAACTGGTCAGAAACCGGGGAAAGACAACTCTTTGGCCCGGATATGATTCAGGAAGCAGAAGAGCAGGTTCGCGTTATTCGTGAGAAATTGAAAACAGCCCAATCTCGTCAAAAGAGTCAATATGATCGTAAACATAAGCCTATGACTTATGAAGTCGACGAGAAGGCTTACCTTCGGGTTACTCCGTTAAAGGGAACCCATCGTTTCGGTATCAAAGGCAAATTGGCCCCTCGTTACATTGGACCCTTTTGCATTCTTGCCAAACGAGGAGAAGTTGCCTAACAATTGGAACTACCTCCGCATCTTTCCAGAGTTCACAATGTCTTCCACGTTTGTCAACTCAGGCGTTGCTTCGCGGATCCCATCCGTGGAGTGGACCACGAAACGCTTGATCTACAAGATAACCTCTCATATCGGGAATATCCCGTTCGTATCCTTGATCAAGCCGAGCGTACCACTCGAGTCATAATATCAAGTTTCTCAAGGTTCAATGGTCACACCATTCCGAGAAAGAAGCCACTTGGGAAAGGGAGGATCGTCTTCGACTTGAGTACCCCACCTTCTTCCCGGAGGATCCTAAATCTCGGGACGAGATTCTTTTGAGTGGGGGTGAGTTGTCACACCCTAGCTAGTTCAAGCATTAGAGTGTGCATCATGTTTAAATTTCTCTTAAATTTGAAAGGGGGAAGGCAGAAACCCCCAACACCCCCCTGGAAACAACTAGGGTTTACTAAAATTATTTTCAATGAACCTGAAATGCCCTTCTAAAAAGTTCACCCTCTTTGTCTTGGGTTAAAACCTCTGGCAAAATTGGTGCACAATTTTCTAGGTCAACAGAAGGTCATTGAATTAAATCATAAGTATTTGAATTTGGGCATTTAAATGCTATAAAATAATTTAAATTCCCAAATAATTCTGGAAATAAATGTTTGCTGTTGGAAATAATCTAAACAGAGCCCACAATTATTTTCAGGATTTTTGCAAATGTTTTAGTATTTTATTTAAAGCCCAACAGTTGCAGTTAATTAGAAAAACAGAAACAAATAAAAAAACAGAGAGAGGGAAGCTACCTGGGCCTTACCTGTGCTGGCCCAGCCCACCTGGCTCGGCCCAGCCGACTGGCCCTGCCAGTCGTCGTCCTCCTCACGCCAGAAGGACGCGAAGCGCGTGGCCGGCGCCCGCGGCCACACGCCGGCCACCTCCTGCTTCCGCCGACGCCTGGAGACGCCTAGGGGTGCCACGCGACCCCCACGTCCCCCTCTCATCCTCGCTCACTCTCCCCCTCGTCTCCCTCACTCTCTCTCGCGGTGCCCGAGCGCGTTCCTCGCCGCCGTTCGCCGTAGACGACGCCAGAGCCACCCCTCGCCCCTCCGACAAGCCAAATCGCTCCGCCACGACGCCCTCGCCCTCCCCACCGAGCCACGCTTCGCCGAAGGCCCTGCATCGCCGCTACCGCGTCGTCTTCAACCTCGGTACCCGCCGGACACTGTTCATCAATTCGCCTCGCTCCGGTCACCCCCGAGCCCACTGAGCTGCTCATCGACCTCCCTGTGAGCTCCGCCGCCTTCCCCCTCTTCTTTCCCACGCATTTGCACCCTCTAGGCCATAGTTCCACCATGGCCGAAGCTCGTCTCCACTCGAGCTCGTCGCCGGCATTGCTCCGGCGACCATTTGGTCCTCCCGTGCTATGCAACATGCTTGCCGCATCGCGTAGTGCCTCGCTAGCGCTTCAGTTTCCGTGTTTGCACGCCGCGGCCCACTCCCCGCACATGGCCGAACTCCGGCCGCCGCCTTGGAGCTCGCCGTCATCGTCTCCGGCCACCGTAGGCCCGGCCTCCACCACCACTAGATGCGCGACTGCAAGAGCTCGCCAACGAGCCCAAGAACGGCCTAGCCCGTGCCCTGTGGGCGTTTTCCGAGCTGCGCCACCGTCTCGGGCCTCGCCGGCGTCGAGTCGCTGGCGAGTTTGACCCAGTTTGACTCCTGGGTGGGCCCAGGTAGACCCCTCCTGAGTCTATGACAGGTGGGGCCGATCTGCTAACTAATTTAGGATTAGTTTTAATTAATTTTAATTAAATCAGTCACTAACATGTGGGCCCAGGGCCCACTGACAACTAATTAGTGTTAATCTAATCATGTTAATTAGCTGAGAGGCTGACAGAAGGGGCCCACCAGTCAGGTTTGACCTGGGCTGGCACCTTTGACCTGCTGAGGTCAGCATGACGCAGTGCTGACGCAGTAATGCATTTTCTGGATTTATTTTTATTCAGGAATTTCCAAAAAATAGTTAAAACTTTTAAAAATCATAGAAAATCAACCATAGCTCCAAATGCAAAGATTTATATATGAAAAATGATCAGAAAAATTCAATCTATCCATCTGTAATGGTTTCATGCATGACAAAACAAGTTTACCTTGCTGTTTAAGCAGAATAAGGAAATGCACTATTAAGGCCATGTTTAATGAGCTAATATTTGAATCTTTGATTCAAATGAGTTCATAACTTTTTGTTATAGCTTGCATTAGGCCAAGACACATTCATATTGCCATGTCATAGCATGCATCATATTGTTGCATATCGTCATGTGTTGATTGTGTTCCGATGTGTTCTTCGTGGTAGGTTCTGCCTCCAAGGATATTCACGAGTATCCAACTAAAGGGCAGTATCCCACTACCACATCATCAGGAAAGCAACCATTGATCATTCCAATACAAACCCATGTTCTCGCTTCTGCTCTTGTTTACTACATTAAGACAACGCGATTCAAACTGCTGTGTGCTACGGTAGTTGAACCCTTATCCTCTGCATGACCTGTCATTGCCACAGTAACTAGATGAAACCCACTAGCATGTGTAGGAGTTGATTGAGCCATGTATGTGATTCCTACCTTGCTATGCCTGCTATGCTTAGAGTTGTGTCAGGTCTGGTTCATCTCGGTGATGGGCCAGAGTGAAATGCTTATGCCGGTAATGTGAGGGATGTGTTGAACATGTTTTGGTAAAGGTATCGATGAGAGGCCATGTAGGAGTACATGGTGGGTTGTTTCATTGAGGTCGTCCCTAAGAACTGAGATCTGTATGTGTGATTTAAGATTCAGCTACTACCATGCATTGGGATCCTTAATTGACCCTCTCGGCTTCTTAACCACCCTAATACTCTGTCCAGGAGTTGCAAATAGTTTCTGGTGTTTGTAGGATATGTGTTGGCGGCCGTGCGTAGCGCTGACCCTAGGGGTGGGCTATGTTGCGGTAGATACACCATGGCATGGTGTACCGAGTCACCCGTTTGGTGTCTAGGGATCCCTGTTCACATCGTTCGGGGTCGTATGTGGAAACCTCGGCCGGACTGCCTGCGAATGGAACCTGGATAGGCGATAAACCTGGACTAGAGACTTAAGTGTTTAGGTAGGCCGTGGCCGACACCCTCGCTGGGCTTCCGCTTGAAGGTTGCCGAGTACATGTCATGTAAACGGCGGTAAGTGGTGAAAGCGTGTATGAAGAAGTACACCCCTGTAGGGTATTAAACTATTCAAATAGCCGCGTCCGCGGTAAAGGACTACTTGGTTGCCTATACAGTTCATAGACAAGTTAATGGGTACTAATAAAAGACTCAAGATAAGTGTGAGTACCGAGGATGGCCCTCTCATAGGATGACGAGGGAGGATCCCCGGTGGAGTATTGTGTTGGTGAGTAGTGGACTCGTGTGCGAAAACTATTTTACTGGTGAAGTTCCGTAGGATAGCTTAGCCAAGAGTCAAAGCTGGCTTGCTGCATTAACCCCACCACCTCCTTGAGAATAAGCATGTATAGTAGGATCTGATGTAAGACTTGCTGAGTACCTTTGTACTCATGTTTGCTTAATTATTATTTTCAGACGACAACACTGCCCCCTTCAATGGGTTCTACGTAGACCTTGACGTCGATGAGTGACTAGCCACCCAGGTGGTGATCCTGGCCATGGAGGGCCCTATGTAGATAGACAGGCTTCGAGAGGCCTTCTTTCTTTCTAGAGTCTGTACTCAGACTAGTTGCTTCCGCATGTGCTTGTATGTTTGAATGACTTGAGTGTCGGGTCATGTGACCCCTATCTATATGAACATGTTATGTATGGCTCCCTGGAGCCTTTAAATAAAGTACTTGAGTTGTAGAGTTTTGTTGTGATGCCATGTTGTATGTACTCATATCGGGCATATTGTGTGTATGACTGAAATGCTTGGTATGAGTGGGATCCGACAATCTAGTTGTTTATCCTTGACAGCCTTTCTTATGGGGAAATGTAGTCTAGTGTTCCTCGAGCCATAGTAGTCCGCTACAGCCCGGTTCACTGGAGTCCTGCTAGCCCAGCACTACTGTTCAGGACACTTGACTGGCCGGCATGTGTTTCACTTCGTTCCTATGTCTGCCCCTTCGGGGAAATGTCACACTGTGACTTCCGGAGTCCTGCCTAGCCTGCTACAGCCTGGGTTCCCCGGAGTCCTGTTAGCCCAGTGCTACAGCCCGGAATCAATCGCTGTTGACCGACATGCTCGATGTGATTCATGTATGCCTGTCTCCATAGGTCTGTGCCGCTTTGGGTTCACGACTAGCCATGTCGGCTCGGGTTCTCTGTCATATGGATGCTAGCGACACTATCATATACGTGAGCCAAAAGGCGCAAACGGTCCCAGGCCATGGTAAGGCGGCACCCGTGGGATACCGTGCGTGAGGCCGCAAAGTGATATGAGGTGTTACCGGCTAGATCGATGTGACTTGGAATCGGGGTCCTGACATTCGCTCAATGCGGTTCCAGTCTATTTCCATTTTTTGAAGGGTTTCCTCATAAATGAGGTTCAATCCGTTGCCTCCGTCCATGAGTACCTTGGTGAGGCGAAAGCCGTCCACTATAGGACTGAGTACCAATGCTGCTGGTGCTCGAGCTGTTCGGATTTTAGGTTCATCACTGGCACTGAAAGTAATAGCCGTGTCACTCCATGGGTTTATTGTTGCTACTTGATAGACTTCGGTGAGGCTGCGGAGTGTTCTTTTTCACATATTATTTGATGCGAAAGTCTCGAAGACTGTTAAGACTGTACTGGAGTCCCTGAGGTGGTTTTCTGCGGCCTTCGGAATTAGGAGATCTTCTCCCCTTTTGGCCACCTGCCAGAGTATCCAACATGCTCTAAGGCTATGAGTTGGTGTGGCGTCCTCTGTAGTATGAATTTTACAAGGTCCATTAAGCCATCCCTCCAGTACGGTTCCATGCCCTATAGAGGGTTTTGGTTTTTTGGTTTTTAACCCGGGTGTCTGATGATGATGCACCCTTTTATTTCGGACGAGGTTTCTATTCAGGGCCGGATTGTCCCAAAATTTAGTTTCGGTTTTCCGGGCGCTTTCCATCGCACAGTACTTTTGTACTATGGACGCCAAGTCAGAGAAGCGTGTAATATCACGACGACCTGTGGCATTGAGGATTCCCTTGTCCGTGCAATTATTGCAAAAGATTGAGATTGCGTCTTCCTCGCGGCAGTCATTTATCCTATTCATAACCAGGAGGAACCTTGCCCAGTAATGATGTACTGTTTCTTCGGGCTTTTGCCTGATTTGGGATAGATCGCTTATGTTCGGGTGGGTGGGTGGAATTGAATCTGGAACTTCACCCAATCTAAGACTCAGAGGCCAAGGAGTTTCCGAACTCTGAAGTTTGGATTCTTGGATGTTGTCCAGTGAATCTAGCCCGTTGCCTGATTCTAAGTTCAGGTATTGAGTTACATCCTCCCCTCTGCGGGTATCCGGCTTGGAGGGATCGGGAATCCGGACGTAGCTAGTCCTTAAGATAGATGAAGAGTCGCCGCACTGTGCCTCTACCACGGCAACGTGATGGGTGACTTGGGGAGAATTAATTTCTCTTAGATCGGGTTTAAGCCCATCCTGGTCATAATCCGTAGTGACCCCCAAGGCGGCGATGCGATCCAAGAGCTCGTTTACGGAAGAGAGCTCCATTGGATCTAACTGCTCGACGAGTTCCGAGCTGACGTGAAGATTGCTTTTGATGACCCGAGAGGTCATCGTCGGCGCAACAGCCGAACAGGCGGTCATGAGAAAACCGCCTAGCCGGAGAGTTTGGCCGACAGCCAAGGCTCCCTTAGTAACGGCGCCGTCTTTAAAGATGGGAAGAGGAATCCTTCCTGATTGCGACGGCATAGAGGAACTCTCAATGAAAGCACCAATGTCGGTGTCAAAACCGGCGGATCTCGGGTAGGGGGTCCCGAACTGTGCGTCTAGGCCGGATGGTAACAAGAGGCAAGGAAACATTGTTTTACCCAGGTTCGGGCCCTCTTGATGGAGGTAAAATCCTATGTCCTGCTTGATTAATATTGATGATATGGGTAGTACAAGAGTAGATCTACCACGAGATCCAGGAGGCTAAACCCTAAAAGCTAGCCTATGGTATGGTTGTTGTATGATGAAGTTGTCCTACGGACTAAAACCCTCCAGTTTATATAGACATCGGAGAGGGTTAGGGTTACACAAAGTCGGTTACAATGGTAGAAGATCTAAATATCCACATCGCCAAGCTTGCCTTCCACGCCAAGGAAAGTCCCATCCGGACACGGGACGAAGTCTTCAATCTTGTATCTTCATAGTCCTGGAGTCCGGCTGAAGGTATAGTCCGGCTACCCGGACACCCCCTAATCCAGGACTCCCTCAGTCTGGACTTAAATCCACCCACCCACCCAGATTCAAACGATCTTTCCCACATTAGGCAAGCGCCCCAAGAGACAGTACATCACTATTGGGCCAGATTCCTCCTTGTAATGAACAAGGTCAAGGACTGTCGCGAGGAAGATGCAATTTAGTTCTTTTGCAACAATTGCACGGACAAGGGAGTCCTCAACGCCATAAGTCACCGTGACGTAGCACACTTGGCTAACTTGGCGGCCATAGTACGGAAATACTGTGCGATGGAAAGTGCCTGGAAAACCCAAATGCATTTTTGGGATAATCCAGCTCTGACAAAACCCCCAGTCCGAACTAAAAGGGTGCACTCTCATAAGTCGCCCAACTCAATTACAAAGAAGCAAAAGCCCACTACAGGGCGTGGAACCGTATTGGAGGGATGGCTCAATGGGCCCTGCAAAATCCATAGTACAGCGGATACCATATCAACACACAACCTTAGAGCATTGTTGGGTACTCCGGCAGGTGGCCAAAAGCAGTGAGGATCTTCTCACCCAAAATACCTTAGAGCACCTTACCACAGATAACAACACAGTACTAATGGTCTTCGAGACCTTCGCCTCAAATAATAGGCGTAAGCGAGCACTCCGCAGCCTTGCCGTAGTCTGCCACGTGGCAGCAATAAATCCATGGAGCGACACAGCTATCAACTTCAATGCCAGTGACGAACCTAAATTCCGAACAGCCCGAGCACCAGCCGCTTTGGTCCTCAGTCCAATTGTAGACGACTTTCGGCTCACTAAGGTGCTCATGGATGGCAGCAGCGGATTAAACCTCATTTATGAGGAAACTCTCCACAAAATGGAAATAGACAGCAACCGTATTGAGCAAAGCAGTACGACCTTCCGAGGAATCATCCCTAGTCGGGAGGTCCGTTGCACTGGGAAAATCACACTTGATGTGGTATTCGGCACTCCGAAGAATTACAGGTCCGAATAAATTACATTCCAAGTGGCCCCGTTTAGTAGCGGATACCACGCCCTTCTAAGGCGGGAGGCATTCACGATTTTTCAAGCCATACCCCATTACGGGTACATGAAGCTCAAAATGCTCGGACCCAAGGGAATTATCACTCTAGCTAGTGATCCGGACATAGCACTCCGCGCCGAGAACAAAACATCTGCACTAGCCCTCGAGGCATTATCCGAAGCCCTTGTGGCGGAGGAGTTAACCGCGTTGCGCTCCATGGTGGACAGGGAGGACGTGATACTAGACAAAATATCCAAGTCCACCTCCTTTAAACCAGCGGACGAAATAGTTAAATTCCAAGTCCATCCAACGGACCCTACACAAACAACATCCATTGGGGCACAGTTAGACCCCGCTGTTGATGCCGCACTACGGGAGTTTCTGCGCGAGAATTGGGATATATTCGCCTGGCATCCTTCAGACATGCCAGGAATCCCGCACAGATTGGCCGAGCATAGCCTTAATATTCTAAAAGGATTCAAGCCAGTCAAGCAGACTCTTTGGCGTTTCTCTGAACCTAAGTGACAAGCCATGGGAGAGGAGCTGGCCAAGCTACTGGAAGCCGAATTCATTAAAGAAATAAAACATCCGGATTGGCTAGCAAACCTGGTGATGGTACCAAAGAAGGACAAATCCTGGCGCCTATGTGTCGACTTCAAAGACCTTAATAAGGCTTGCCCAAAGGATCCCTTCCCACTCCCTCGCATCGATCAAATCATTGACGCTACCGCAGGATACGAATCATTGTGCTTCCTCGACGCATACTCCGGTTACCACCAGATTAAGATGGCGGAGTCTGATCAAGCCGCAACGGCATTTATAACGCCATACGGCCCCTTCTGCTTTAACACAATGCCCTTCGGACTCAAAAACGTCGGCGCAACATATCAACGCATGATCCAGACATGTCTGGAAAAGCAGATCGGTAAGACGGTGGATGCATATGTAGACGATGTGGTCATTAAAACCAGACATGTCGACTCTTTAATAGACGACTTGAGGCTCACGTTCACCAATCTCCGAACATACGACATTAAGCTTAATCCAGAAAAATGCGTTTTTGGCATCCCCGCCGGAAAGCTCCTGGGCTTCATCGTCTCCAGTAGAGGAATTGAAGCAAATCCAGCTAAAATCCGAGCTCTGTCACAGTTGGCTATCCCAAATGACCTCAAGCAAATCCAAAAATTGACTGGATGCGTGGCGGCTTTAAGCCGCTTTATCTCCCGATTAGGAGAAAAGGCACTTCCCCTTTATCGCCTTCTTTAGCGCATCGAACACTTTGAGTGGACGGACGCAGCCATGGCCGGACTGGAAGAAATAAAAGCCATCCTGTCCACCAACCCAATCCTGGCTACACCAACTGTTGGCGAACCAATGCTATTATATATAGCGGCAACTCACCAAGTTGTAAGCACAGTGCTCGTCGTCAAACGAGAGATGGACGAACATAAATTTCCACTTCAAAAGTTGGTATATTATGTATCCACCGTCCTCACTCCATGCAAATCACGGTACCCACATTACCAAAAGACAGCATACGCGGTATTTATGGCATCCTGAAAATTACGACACTACTTTCAAGAGTGTTCGATTACGGTGGCCTCCGAAGTACCACTCAATGACATAATAAACAACCACGATGCCACGGGCCAGATTGCCAAATGGGCCATCGAGCTCCTCCCGTTCGACATAACATATAAGCCATGACGAGCCATTGAGTCACAAGTATTGGCCGATTTCATAGCCGAATGGACAGAAGCCGAACTCCCTAAAGAGTACGACGCATACTCCGATTGGATCATGCACTTCGACGACTCTAAAATGCTGGCTGGTCTTGGGGCTGGCGTCGTCCTGACATCCCCCACCGGAGATACGGTGCAATACGTGCTCCAAATACTATATACAGACTCCAACAACGCAGCCGAATACGAGGCCCTACTACACGGCCTCCGGATGGTAGTCTCCATGGGCATCCAACGCCTAGAGGTGCGTGGGGACTCAAACCTCGCAATATCCCAAATAAATGGAGACTTTGATGCCAAGGATCCGAAAATGGTGGCATATCACAATGCCGTCCTCAAAATGTCAGCTCGGTTTGAGGGGCTTGAATTCCATCATGTGGCTCGGGAAAACAACCAGGCGGCGGACATCCTAGCCCGTATCGGCGCTAAACGCGACCCTGTCGCACCGAACATCTTCCTGGAAAGACTTTTTAAACCATCCGTGGTATGGGAAGGGGACACCGGCAAAAATAGTCCGGACCCGGCCACAACCCCAGAGGCCGAACACTCTGACACAATCGGAGGCTCTGCCATCGAAATAACACCTTCAACCCACGTGATAATGGTCGTTATCGCCCCGTGGACAGAACCATTCCTGGCCTACTTAACCAGACAGGAATTACCCGAGGACCAAAACGAGGCCCGCTGCATAGTGCGGCGATCTAAAGCCTACAAGGTCCATGAGGGAGAGCTTTATAAGAAAAGCACAACCGGAGTCCTTCAAAGGTGCATCTTCGAAGAGAAAGGGCAGAAGCTTTTGGCAGAAATTCATGCCAGACTCAGTGGCCACCATGCTGCAGCCCGGGCCCTTGTAAGCAAGGCCTTCCGTATAGGTTTTTATTGGCCGACGGCCCAGGCAGATGCACAGCATCTGGTACAGCATTGTGTCGGTTGCCAGCTTTTTGCAAACCAAAGCCACATGCCACCTACCGCCCTCCAAACAATCCCCATTACTTGGCCCTTTGCGGTCTGGGGGCTCGATATGGTCGGACCCCTCAAAGAGGTAACCCATAAGAGAAAATACTTACTGGTCATGGTGGATAAATTCACCAAATGGATAGAAGCCAAACCTGTCAAAACGGCTGAATCCGGACCGGTGATAGACTTCATATCCGGGGTTGTACACCGTTATGGCATCCCTCACAACATCATCACTGACAACGGCACGAACTTTACAGCCGACAAGGTGAAACTTTGGTGCAGCAACATGGGCACCAAGCTCGATTATGCTTCTGTCTATCATCTGCAAACTAATGGTCAAGTCGAACGAGTGAATGGTCTTATCATGAGCAGCATTAAACCCAGATTAGTCCGGTCTTTAAAGGAATCAGACACTCATTGGGTAGAGGAGCTCGACTCCGTACTATGGGGGTTGCGGACCACACCGAATCGCACTACGGATACACACCGTTTTTATGGTGTACGGCGCTGAGGCGGTGCTGCCTTGTGACATAATTCATGACTCACCTCGAGTGCGCATGTATGAAGAAAGAGAGGCTGAGCTCGATCGGCAGGACAATTTGGATGCCCTGGAGGAGGAGCGTGACGTGGCAAAAGCTCGTTCTGCATTCTATCAGCAACAGGCTTGAAGGTATCAAAGCAGAGAAGTGCGGGCCAAAACCTATAACGTTGGCGAACTAGTTCTACGCCTGCCGGAGAAGAAAAAGAACAAGCTCAAGCCCGAATGGGAAGGTCCCTTCATTATCGACCAGGTTCTGACCGGTGGAGCGTACCGTCTGCGGGATGCATCGAATAATCGACTCGAGCCAAACCCATGGAACGCAGCTAGACTCCGAAGATTCTACGCCTAGCGCCGGACTCTATGTTCGTCTCCTTACCTCCATGAATTTTTTGCACACCTGTTTTCTCTCTCTTTCTTTCCATCTTTTCTCTTCAAGGCCCTAAGGGGCTACATTCGTGTCTTGGTTACACAATCTTGACGCGCTAACCGCGCTCAATATACTTGGGGGCTTCCTATACAGAAGCTTAATCTAATTACCTTTCCGGGCTTTACGCCCCACACATGTGTTATTCTTCCGCGTGTACCTTTTTCGCCATTATATGCATCGATATGACTTAAGTTTTGGCCAAGCTGGGTTGCTTGGCTCTTGTATTTATGCCCTACGTTCCCTTTAATTCGGCTAGGGCATAAGGGGAGCACCTCTGCGATTGTTACTGCCGGGTCAGCAGGATGTGTACCTCAGACTGGGTGAAGCCGAAAGCTAGCGTTCTTAAGGGAATATTCGGTCGGTGAATAAAAGATGATTTTCATTTAAACTACTACACGCCCCTAGATGTTTTTAACCTGCGTCTCGCAGTTCGGACATGCACATTAGGGCATGCGTACCCAGGGAAAGGAACCCTTAACGGAACTATTCTCCCTGGAAGATGTTTCTTACTATCCATGTAATATAACATAGCTAGTTGGGTACTTGTCTGTTCAAGCACTTATGACCCCTACGCCTGGTTTCTATGCATACCCCGGTTTTTATATAACCGAGTGGGTATTCGGATACACTCCGGACTATCGGGTCCAGAGGTTGAAGCAAAAAGGTCCACCATGACAAATAATTTACAATCCGGCTAGGGACATTACATATGTCACTTGAAGTACACAGTCACTAAGACTGATTAAATTCTTCTTCTATATCCTCCAACAGGCTGTCTAGCCTACAATCCTGTTGGCAATACTTTGCGGCTAATTATACTTTATCATACACTAAACTGACGGGGATCTCTTTCCCATCGGGCCCCACAGGTCCGACCTCGGCCATGTAGTTTGGGTCAGCCTTGGTATATCATGTCTTCACCATAGCCCAGGCTTCCCTCGCACCTTGTCGGCAGGCTGATATTTTCCATAATCGGAAGCATCGCCGTGCTCCCTTGAGCTTCTCTATAAGCTCCCCCATGCCTCCTGGCAGCGACGCGGATGGCCACAAGGCTTGAGCAATACTCTGCATCACCTGCCAAACTTGTTCGTGCAGTTGTGAGAGCTTTGGTAGAAGATCACCCGAAGACCCGGGCATCTCCTCCGCGGGACGACCCGTCAGCATACCTGCAGACATAACGCTGTTAGTAGGCTTCTCCGCCGAACTCCTTTAAAAAGTTCATTCAAGCACTTACTAAAAATGCCGCGCTGAAGCCGTTTATTCTCCTTCACGACGTCTGCAAGCTGGGCTCGGACATCCTTCAGTTCCATGCCCAGCCGGATATTGGCATCTTGGAGATCATTTTTCTCCTGTCTGACTCGCGTCAGCATGCGCTCGCCAGCATTTCCCTGTCGATCATTACGTGCCGTATCCGCCTCCACGGCCTCCGGATTCACTCCGGGGCCACCTACAACATCTATTGTTAGGTGTGCATACATGCCGCATACTACTTGGTACCGATATTCTTTGCAATAGACAAAAAAGTTACCGGGGGACCCTTTTTGGACTCCTTCAATGCGGCAACAGCGACTTCCAGCTGGGCCTTGCAATCGTCCAGCTCTTGAGATAGTTGGGAATTCTTCTCCGTAAGAACCTACACAAATAATGATCCTTAAATCAGTTGCATCAACTATTTCAAGTCTCAGGGGCTACTGATACATATAATCGTCAGATTTGCTTACCCGTATATCCCTTACATACTGGTCTGTGGCTCTGGCTAGACCATTTTGAGTAGCACGGAGGTACGCGTCTCTAGAATTGAAGGCATCAAATGCCTCTAGTGAGAAGCAAGCGTCATGGAGTACGGCCCGGCGACGCCTATGATTCATGGAGCTCTCCACTTTTGAATTTGTAGCGGATAGTCTATTTGCATCCTCTGTAGGAGGAGCATCCGGCGTCCGCCCCATGTTGGCCTCCGCCTCTGTGTCCGGCCCTGGAGCCCGACTAGTGGAAGCATGATTGGCACCCTCTCCGGATATACTCTTGCGAGCATTTTTTCTATTTAAGAAGCACGGACGTCATTGCATTTTGAGAAAGGCGACAACCACGGAGCGAGGTTTTGTGTCATACCTCTGCGTCGGCGTCTCCGTCCTGACCGCCTTCCTTTTTGGCCTGCCCGGCTTCGGTGCCTCTTGTTGGCGAGTTGCTGCGGGTTCGGCACGGCGTCCTAAATGCCTTCCCTGTAAAACACCGTTTTGTACCGTAGGTGAAGTTTCTAAAAGGGGATCCTATTTTTGGGAGTTGGGATTTTGGGTTTTCTTACGTGCGACGCAGGGAGCAGTCCGGGATAGTCGGCCGTTATGGCCACCGTGACGTCATCATAGCTCAATTGATAGAATTGCATGTCTATCAGCTCCACGAATATGTCCGGATCCTCTTCGAGTCCGGGACCGAGGGCCTGACTAGGGTCCTCTAGTTGTGGAGATGGGCTGTTGACCTCCCTTACAGCTTTTCGCAGTTCCTGCCGTAAAATGGCAAGGTGAGTACCTACGACGAAGAATGCGGGAAGAACATGAGTAAAGAATGGGAGTAAAGAAGATAATCCATCCCGTGGCTTGATACAGATGAACTCCTCTTCCTCTCCCTTGAACAACTCGGACATAATTTTTGCTAAAGCAGCAGCGGAGTCCGGTCCCTTATGCCCGCAACGGGTGGCATCATCTTCCCCGTTAAAACACCACAGAGGGTGCCCTCGATATTGAAGTGGCTGCACTCCCCGCGTTATGACATAACCTCGATTATTGTCAATCCTGATTGAGCCAGCGCTTTAATCCGGTTCATCAGGTAAAGGACTTCTCCATTGTCTTCCTCCTGGGGGCTCCATGGGCACCAGCTTCGGCGTTTCTTCAGAGGAGCATTGTTGAACTCAGGAAGACCCCGCCGAACAGGGTCTGGAAGGGGGACGTCCTCCATATAAAACCACTCAGAGGCCAGTCTTTGGACGTCTTCTTCGGAGTACCGGACAGGTATCCGGTTTCGGCGATGCGCCATATTTCGGCTCCGCCCACTTGATAAAGTGACCCCTTCTGTGTGCGGGGCACAAGGCAAAATAACCTTTTCCACAGCTCGAAATGAGCCTCGCAGCCCAGAAATAGCTTGCAAAGGGCAACGTAGCCGGCGATGTGTAATATGGAAGCAGGGGTGAAATTATGCAGTTGGAGACTGTAAAACTCCAGGAGCCCGTGGAGGAACGGATGAATTGGAAATCTGAGTCCCCTTAGTAAGTAAGGAACAAGGCACACCCGCTCCCCCTTAGAGGGGCTGTGGAAGCTCTCCGCTTGCTCCCCGCCATTATAGGTGGCGAGCCCGGCTCGGACGGGGACCATATACGCTGGAGGGAGAAATCCCTGAGTCTGCAGCTCTACTAATCGACTGTGTGGGACTGAACACCTCTCCCAATCACCGAGCTTAGGGCTACGGGGGTGGGAGGAGGAGCTGCGGTGGTCGGCCATGTTGAGTGGATTTTTTCCGAAGCGCGCTCCGATGGATTCTCGCCGTGGGAGGATGGTATGGATTGGATCTAAGAATCCCCATCCCTTTAATAGACAATTTATTTACCTGGCTAGGGGGCGAATGTAAAAACGCCCTGGCTCCTCGTATTCGTTCGGTGCATGGAAGATAGCCCTTATTGAGCACAGAAGCCAAGAAGTCCAACATTTATGGGGCCGGACACTACTTAAGAGACATTCAAGATTTGGAGAAGAACCCGCCTTGCAATGCCGAAGACAATACTGCACGCCGGACTCAACGCCATTGAAGCCTGGTTCGGGGGCTACTGAGGGAGTCCTGGATTAGGGGGTCTCCGGACAGCCGGACTATATCCTTTGGCCGGACTGTTGGACTATGAAGATACAAGATTGAAGACTTCGTCTCGTGTTCGGTTGGGACTTTACTTGGCGTGGAAGGCAAGCTAGGAAACACAGATATGTATATCTCCTCCTTTGTAACCGACCTTGTGTAACCCTAGCCCCCTCCGGTGTCTATATAAACCGGAGGGTTTTAGTCCATAGGACAACATACAATCATACCATAGGCTAGCTTCTAGGGTTTAGCCTCTTCGATCTCATGGTAGATCAACTCTTGTACTACTCATATTATCAAGAACAATCAAGCAGGATGTAGGGTATTACCTCCATCAAGAGGGCCCGAACCTGGGTAAACATCGTGTCCCCTGCCTCCTGTTACCATCCGCCTTAGACGCACAGTTCGGGACCCCCTACCCGAGATCCGCCGGTTTTGACACCGACATTGGTGATGGCTCCACTTGAGTGGAGCATTGTCCTTCTCCTTCAGCCACAAGGAGTTCCTCAGTGGGTAGGATAAAACCAACTCCCATTCTTCTTATGGCTTGAGGAGGAATTTCATCACCTACATCACAAGTGCCACTTTGCTCCACTTGGGAGCCGTTATTCTCATCAAACTCCACGTTACACGTCTCCTCAATAAGTCCCGTGGACTTATTGAGGACACGGTAAACATGAGAGTTTGTAGCATAACCAACAAATATGCCCTCATAAGCTCTAGCCTCAAATTTAGACAACCAAACACCTTTCTTGAGAATGAAACACTTACACCCGAACACCCGAAAGTACTTGAGGTTGGGCTTGTTACCGGTGAGTATCTCATATGGAGTCTTATTCAAACCCTTGCAGAGGTAGAGCCGATTGGAAGCATGACAAGCGGTGTTGATGGCTTCGGACCAAAAGTTGTATGGAGACTTGAACTCCGCCATCATGGTCCTTGCCGCTACACCATTTTGTAGAAGTAGAAACATTTGATTTTTCCTTTCCGCTACACCATTTTGTTGAGGGGTGTATGGTGCGGAATATTTATGCTTGATCCCCTCATCACTAAGAAACTTATCCAAGGTGTAATTCTTGAACTCGGTGCCGTTGTCACTTCTTATAGTCAAGATCTTTGCATTGTGTTGGCGTTGAGCTTCATTTGCAAAGTCAATGACGGTTTGTTGGGTCTCGCTCTTCCTCTTGAAGAAATATACCCACGTGTACCTTGAATAGTCATCCACAATCACCAGGCAATACTTTCTTCCCCCAAGACTATCAAAGGATGGAGGCCCAAAGATATCCATGCGAAGGAGCTCCAAAGGCCTCTTTGAGTAAATGATAGTCGTGGGAGGGTGAGCCTTCTCACGTAGCTTTCCTTTGATACAAGCACTGCAAGCATGATCTTTAGCAAAACTAACATTTGTTAGTCCATGGACATGGTCCCCCTTGAGAAGACTTTGCAAAGATCTCATATTGACATGGGCTAGACGGCGATGCCAAAGCCATCCCACGTCAACTTTAGCCATTAGGCATGTCGCGGTCTTAGTGGGTCACTCCGAAAAGTTAATCACATAGAGACCATTCTTGACATGCCCAACAAAGGCTACTTTAAGAGTCTTGCTCCACAAGAGGGCCACGGTATCAATATCAAAGAAAGTGGCAAAGCCTATGAGTGCAAGTTGACGAACGGAAAGTAAATTGTATGCAAGGGACTCAACAAGCATGACCTTCTCGATCGTGAGATCATGAGAGATGACAACCTTGCCAAGTCCCAATACCTTAGAAGACGAGTCATCACCCCGTTCGACATTGGTGGGCATAGATGGAATCTTGTGCACGTCCACCACCAAGTCCTCGCTTCCGGTCATATGATTTGTAGCTCCACTATCAAGCAACCATGATCCCCCACCGGAAGCAAACACCTACAAGAAATCAATGCTTGGTTTTAGGTACCCATTTTGTAATGGGTCCTTTCATGTTAGTAACAAGGGTCTTAGGAACCCAAATAGACCATTCAATGTACTCATAAGGAGAACCAACAAATTTGGCATAAACATGCCCATCACTAGCACGACACAACACATAAGAAGGGTTAAAGTCGCCGGCTTTGTTGGACGGAGTGGCATTGCCTTTCTTGACACCACCACCCTTCACATTGTTCTTCTTCTCCTTGGAAGCACCCTCTCCCTCCTCCACAGAGGTTTGCTTGAGAGGGGGAGGTCGTTTGGTCTTGTCATTCTTCTTCTTGTTCTTGGGCATGGGTGCGAACCCAATCCCTTCTTTGGCCACAACTTCCTTTTGATTGCTCAAAAGGTCCTTGAGGTTCTTCTCACCTTGTATGCACGACACAAGGCCTTTCTCAAGTTGCTCCTTCAACCTAGCATTTTCCTCAACAAGATGCATATGCTCACAACAAGGGTCAGTAGCATTTGCATTATCAATTAACACCATATGAGGAAATGTGGCTTTCTCCTTGGTTAGCTTCACTTGGAGTTGATCATGAGACTCCTTGAGGCTAGCATGAACACCTTTCAAGGCCTTGTGAGCCTTGTCAAGTATATCAAACTCCACCTCGAGTCTAGCAAGATCAACCCCAAGTTTGGCCTTCTCGGAATTTAGCACACGAGATACAACAAGAGCATGATCAAGATCTTTCTTTAATTTAGCATGATCATCGTTGTGTGACTCCTCAAGAGACAAACGAAGACCACACTCTTCCTCAAGAGCATTGGAAAGATCTGAAATCTCATCGGCATAGTCACGACTATGCCCCTCCATCTTAGAGATGGTATCTTCGTGAGCCTCGATCATGTCATTGGCTTCACCAAGTTGTTCCAAGAGAGCAACGAAGTGCTTCTTGGATTTACCCCTGAGTTTGTTCATAAAAGACTCAAACTCATTCTCCTCCACATTAGACCCCTCATGTTCATCAATGCAATCCGTCAAAGAGGGATTATTAATGATGGTAGTTTTGATGTTGGGGGTAACCTTGTTGGTGGCTTTAGCCATGAGGCACTTGGCGGTGATGTTCTCATTAGGTGAGTCAAAGAGAGACACCCGTGGAGTTGTTGCAATGGCAATGGAGGCCATGGCAACCGACTCACCATCTTCTTCATCATCATCATCCTCATGGTACTCTTCTTGTACCACCAACGCCTTGTGAGGAGTCTTCTTGGTGAAGTTGCTCTTTTTTGGGAAAGACTTCGCTTTATCCTTTCGGATGAGCTTGCCACCATTGTCTTCCCTCTTCTCATACAGGCACTCCGCAACAAAATGGCTTACATTGCCAGAATTATAGCAAGTCCTCACACGTTGCTTGCCCTTCGTGCCACTTGAGTTGTTCTTGTTGAAGTTTGGCCTTGAGTTTTTCTTGCTCCAAAATTGCCTTGAAGCAAGTGCCATGTGTTCATGATAGGCATACTTTGTATCTTCAGGGTTGCTCTCCTCTTATTCTTCGTCCTCTTCTTCCATACAAACCTTGGCCTTTAATGCAAGGTTGGGCCTCTTTGCTCTTTGAGAACGTAGCACTGCATTGTCGGCGGTCTTGTCCAAGATGCTCATGACCACAAACTCATCCAACACTTCACTTGAGGACAAGGTGTGGAAGTCCGGCCTTTGACGAATGACGGAGGACATGGCCTTGTGGTAAGGCATCATTGCCTTGAGAAATTTGCGCTTGATCCAATTGTCATGTGTGTCCTTGCTCCCATGATCTAGGAGTGACACCGCAAGTTTGGTTACTCTTCGATAAAGCTCACGAGGTTCTTCATCTTCTTTCATTGCAAACTCATCGGCTTCATCTTGCACCACTTCATAGTTGGAGCGTTGAATGCTTGCGCTTCCCTTGTAGAGGGAAACAACTTGATGCCATGCATCTTTGGCCATGGCGAAGGGCCGGAGATGAGGAAGATCTTCGGGTGGAATTGCATCTTGGATGATGAAGAGAGCATTCTCGTTGAATTGATTATCCGCGGCTTCTCTAGGGGTGAAGTTGCTTCGGTCATGCGGGTAGAAACCTTCTTCAATGATTCTCCAAAGATTAGTATTCACATGATTTAAATGATGCTTAAAGCGATAGACCCAAGAATCAAAATCCTCATTTTTCACAATCTTGGGGGGAGGACCGACATGATTCAAATGAGTGGAAGGAATCAGTCCACCATAAACAAGTGGAGGTTCCACATGGGCAAAGATGCTGGTGCCATTTTTACCACTAGAAGAAGGGACTTGATCACTAGTAGCTTCCCCCTTGTCGGAGTTAGCATCCGTCACTTTGTTAGCGGGATCACCCACTCTCAACGGTGCAGTGGATAGTTTAAGCCCTTATATGAATTTGTTAAACATGCTTTCAACCTCGGCCGTCGTGGAGGTTTTCAATGTGTCCAAGGCCACATTGAATTCCTCACGAGAGACCGTGGTTCCCCCATCGGCCGTAGACGAGATTGGATTCACACCGAAGTGCTCCTCTGCACTGTCTACAGTGTCAACCATACTCTTTGGACGGTAAAGTCCTTAGTAAAGAGACGAGGCTCTGATACCAATTGAAAGGATTGATATAGTTGACTAGAGGGGGGTGAATAGGCAACTAACAATTTTTAGCTTTTCTTTACCAATTTAAACTTTACATCAAAGTAGGTTGTCTAGAAATGCAACTAGGTGAGCAACCTATATGATGCAACAACAACAAGCAAGCAAGGGATATAACACAAATACACTTGCACAAGTAAAGGCACGAGATAACCAAGAGTGGAGCCGCTGAAGACGAGGATGTGTTACCGAAGTTCCTTCCTTTTGAGGGGAAGTACGTCTCCGTTGGAGCGGTGTGGAGGCACAATGCTCCCCAAGAAGCCACTAGGGCCACCGTATTCTCCTCACGCCCTCACACAATGCAAGATGCCGTGATTCCACTATTTGTGCCCTTGAAGGCGGCAACCAGACCTTTACAAACAAGGTTGGGGCTCTCTCCACAACTTAATTGGAGGCTCCCAACGAAACCACGGAGCTTCACCACAATGGAATATGGCTTCGAGGTGAGCTCAACCGTATAGGGTGCTCAAACACCCAAGAGTAACAAGATCCACAAGGGATTAGTGGGGGGAATCAAATTTCTCTTGGTGGAAGTGTAGATCTGGGCCGTCTCAACCAATCCCTAGAAAATCAACAAGTTTGATTGGCTAGGGAGAGAGATCGGGCGAAAATGAGCTTGTGGAGCAACAATGGAGTTTGGGGAAAAGAGGTAAGGTATCTTGGAGAAGAAGACCCCTTTGTATAGTGGGGGACACATCCAACCGTTATGCAGCCCGCAGCCCGCATCTGGGCGGTACTATCGTTGCTGGAGCGGTAGTACCGCTGCCACAACAGTACTACCACTATGGCAAGCAGGCATATGACAACCAAGGCTGAGAAAGAAGAAGTACGCGCACAAGAACGGTACTACCGCCCTGCGGGCGGTACTACCACTCGTGAGCGGTACTGCTGCTCCCTACAGCCGCTGGAAAAACAGAGGAGGGCAACGAGTTGTGCGGCAGTTGGAGCGAACTTAGGAGCGGTACTACCGCTTAAACAAGCGGTACTACCGCGCCCTACTGCCGTCCCTACTACCTTTCCCCTGCGTGGTCTTTTACAAAGACCCGACACGAAAAAGTCGAGACCACGGCAGGGGCGGTAGTATCAGCGGTACTAACAAGCGGTACTACCACCGATAGGCGGTACTACCGCCCTGGCCACGGTACTACCACGTAGCACAAGGCACCCCTTGTTTTGCACAACACGGAAACGCCAACAGGTAGGAAGACAACGAGGGTGCAAGGACCCATACTCTTCCGAAACGGATCCCCTCTTGATAGTACGGTTATCGCTACGACTCAATTCCACCGAAAAGAAACGAAGGAAAATAATCCGTCTAAAGTGAAGTCCTCGAGGGGAACAATCGCAAAGTGCCCTTATAATAGATCACCTGAAACACTTAGTGCACACGATTAGTCCGCAAACGTATTGTCATCAATCACCAAAACTACTTGAGGGGTAAATATGCCCTTACAGTGGACGTCGAGGGGTTTGCACTCCCTGATGGATGTTGCCACCTCCTTTACCGCCTCAGTCATGCTGCAAAAGACATTGATCTCCTCCTCCCTCAGGCCTCCTCTCTTCCTCTTCCTATCATGGACGGGGTCAAATGGCTTGTCGAAGGGCTTGTCAGGGCCATCAAGGACCTCGATGTCCGGGGTCCTAGGGAATTTTGGCATGGAAGAACCAAGAGGCTCCCCCGAGCCCATGGCATGCTTCCCAGTTGCTAGTTCAAAGGAGAAGATGTGCTGCATCTGGCTGTAGTTTTGTATGGGTGTGTTGAGGAACTCAACGTCCCTTGGGTGGTCCTAAGAATGAAACACAAGTGTTGTTAGTTGCGATTAGGAGTAGGCAATGGTGGACAACATGAAAAGGAAGAGGGCTGTGAGCTAACCGCGACATGTCCAGCGTAGTGCTCTGCCTCGAGAACTACAGAGCAAGTGTTCTCATCCCATGAGGTGCCGCTAAGGTCTCTCAACTTGGACACTTGCATCCATCAACCTCTACACTTCCTCAGGTGGTTGTACACCTGGGTGGCAGACACCTTCTACCCACAGAACTCGAACACCTGCTTCGCAACGGTGTTCAAGTGCACCTCCTTGAAGCCCTTACCAATCCTAACTCCACTAGAGATGAGCTCACACATCTTGTTCAGCACGAACATGGACATGAACTGCTGGCACTTCATGTTGTTCGACGTACCACCTTCTTTGCCTTTGCTGTTGCTACCTTGAGTGCAGCGGCAGCAACAACATGAGCAGAAGTTTGCTCAACAAGCACTAGTGGCACATAGATAGAATCGGACGCGGACACCTCTGAATCAGGTGCCATCTCGGACATAGGTTGCGAGTCCTCGACAAACAATGGAGCAAACTGGCTGTCGGAGAGGACAAGGGCCTGACAAAGATCTTGCGTCTGCGTGGTCATGTCCTACAATCGTAGCACGCATTAACACCTAGATCCATGAAAGCAGGAGCATACATGTACATGGTTCATCACTATCATAGCAAGCACATGCTTCATCACTATCATGCTAAGCACAAGGTTCATCGCTATCATACTAAGCATACCGGACAATCTATGAGCACGAACATACATCTACAACAAACAGCATGCTACAAATGGACAACCAATAGTTACAAATCACAGATTTAATCATGAATCAATGATATGTCTCCGTCGTATCTATAATTTTTGATTGTTCCATGCCAATATTATTCAACTTTCATATACTTTTGGCAACTTTTTATACTAATTTTGGGACTAACATATTGATCCAGTGCCCAGTGCCAGTTCCTGTTTGTTGCATGTTTTTTGTTTCGCAGAATATCCATATCAAACGGAGTCCAAACGGGATAAAAACTGACGGAGGTTTTTTTTGGAATATATATGATTTTTGGGAAGAAAAATCTACGTGAGACGGTGCCCGAGGTGGCCACGAGGCAGGGGGCGCGCCCCTGACTCTCGTGGGCCACCCGTAAGGCGGTTGGTGCCCTTCTTTCGCTGCAAGAAAGCTAATTTCCGGATAGAGATCATGTCAAAATTTCAGCCCAATTGGAGTTACGGATCTCCAGGAATATTAGAAACGGTGAAAGGGAAGAATCTGGGAACGCAGAAACAGAGAGAGACGGAGAGACAGATCCAATCTCGTAGGGGCTCTCGCCCCTCCCGTGCCATGGAGGCCATGGACCAGAGGGGAAACCCTTCTCCCATCTAGGGAGGAGGTCAAGGAAGAAGAAGAAGGAGGGGGGCTCTCTCCCCCTCGCTTCCTGTGGCACCGGAGTGCCACCGAGGGCCATCATCATCACTGTGATCTACACCAACACCTCTGCCATCTTCACCAACATCTCCATCACCTTCCCCCCTCTATCTACAGCGGTCCACTCTCCCGCAACCCGCTGTACCCTCTACTTGAACATGGTGCTTTATGCTTCATATTATTATCCAATGATGTGTTGCCATCCTATGATGTCTGAGTAGATTTTCGTTGTCCTATCGGTGGTTGATGAATTGCTATGATGGATTTAATTTACTTGTGGTTATGTTGCTGTCCTTTGGTGCCCATCATATGACTGCGCGCGTGGATCACACCCTAGGGTTAGTTGTATGTTGACAGCAGTATGTATTGGAGGGCAAGAGTGACAGAAACTTCAACCTAGCATAGAAATTGATGCATACGGGATTGAAGGGGACCAATATATCTTAATGCTATGGTTGGGTTTTACCTTAATGAACATTAGTATTTGCGGATGCTTGCAAATAGTTCCAATCAAAAGTGCATAGAATTCCAAGTCAGGGATGACATGCTAGCAGTGGCCTCTCCCACATAATACTTGCTATCAGTCTAGTAAAGTAGTCAATTGCTTAGGGGCAATTTTGCAACTCCTACCACCACTTTTCCACACTCGCTATATTTACTTTATTGTTTCTTTATCTAAACAGCCCCTACTTTTTATTTGCGTACTCTTTATTATCTTGCAAACCTATCCAACAATACCTACAAAGTACTTCTAGTTTCATACTTGTTCTAGGTAAAGCGACGTCAAGCGTGCGTAGAGTTGTATCGGTGGTCGATAGAACTTGAGGGAATATTTGTTCTACCTTTAGCTCCTCGTTGGGTTCGACACTCTTACTTATCGAAAACTGTTGCGATCCCCTATACTTGTGGGTTATCAAGACCTTTTTCTGGCGCTGTTGCCGGGGAGCAATAGCGTCGGGTGAATATTCTCGTGTGTGCTTGTTTGCTTTATCACTAAGTAACTTTTATTTGCTATTCTTAGTTGTTCTCTATATTTAGTTATGGATATGGAACACGAAATACAAAAAAAATTAGGTGTACTTTCTGCTCATGGAGATGGGGAACCTCCTAAAACCCTCGATGTTGGTTATGTGAAAAATATTATGTACTACTTTAATAATCCTGAGAAAACCCCATTCAATTATGTAATGGGAGTAATGTTGGATCAAGGTGAATACTTTAGGGATTACCGCTTGACACAAAAAGGGAAACTATTATGGGATCAAATTCATATATTGAAGTGGTATGCTCGGCAAGTATGCTTGAGTTATGATTATAATTGTTGCTCTAGGATGAAGGCTCCACACCTTCCGTTTTTATGGAAATTTAATGATAATAAAACCTTAGCTTCTTATGCTAATGGTATATATGATTACTATGATGTGGAACAAATAGAAGAATTTGTTGCTTTTATGGGTGCTTATGAAATTGAATCTATGTTTAAAGAGTTTGAAGATTTTGATGATGCTGTTTATAGACCTGAAAATTTAGCTATCCTGAAATATTGTTATGAGAATTATGAATACAATTACAAAATTAATGCGCTTATTAAGAAAGTCTCTGTTGTCCAAGAAGAGACTAATATTTTGCAGGAATCTATGGAAGAAGAAGTTGATGAAACTGTGAGCTCATTGGATGAAAAAGATGAGGAGGAGAGCGAAGAATAAAAGGAGGAAGAGCGGATTAGCTATCCGTGCCCACCTTCTAATGAGAGTAACTCTTCAACTCGTACATTGTTTAATTCCCCTTCGTGCTTACCGAAGGATGATTGCTATGATGATTGTTATGATCCCTTTGATTCTCTTGAAGTATCCCTTTTTGATGATGCTTGTGGCCAAGATGCCAATATGAATTATGCTTATGGAGATGAACTTGCTATAGTTCCTTATGTTAAACATGAAATTGTTGCTACTGCACCCATGCATGATAGTCCTATTATCTTTTTGAATTCTCCCGACTACACTATATCGGAGAAGTTTGCTCTTATTAAGGAATATATTGATGGGTTGCCTTTTACTATTACACATGATGATTTTGATGAATATAATATGCATGTGCTTGCTGCTCCTACTTGCAATTATTATGAGATAGGAACTATATCTCCACCTCTCTATGTTTCCAATACAATAAAATTGCAAGAAACTATTTATACTATGCATTGGCCTTTACTATGTGTGCATGAATTGTTCTTTTATGACATGCCGATGCATATGAAGAGAGTTAGACTTCGTCATTACATTATATATGTTACTTTGTGCTCACTACTAAATTACAAATCAATGTTAATTAAAATTGGCTTTGATATACCTTGGGATCCGGGTGGATCCATTACTTGAGCACTATATGCCTAGCTTAATGGCTTTAAAGAAAGCGCTGCCAAGGAGACAACCCGGAAGTTTTAGAGAGTCATTTATTTCTGTTGAGTGCTTTCATATAGTTTAAAAACAACAAAAATAAAGGGGGGAACCCAAAACTTTTTCAAAAAGGAAAGCGAAAGTGAGAAAGACAAGCATTGTTGAAGTGGGAGCTAGCCTTGAACTTTGTTCATGCTCACGGAAACTTTGTGAATCTTGATTACAGAAACTTTTCAATAAAAATAATTATCCCCTTGTACAATTCCATTGTATTATAAAAATAATGTGCCAAGGTTTGCCTTTAGGATGTTTACATTTTCTTGATGGTTTGTACGGTGCAGGACAGAAACTTTGGCTATAGTGCGCGATTTTACATTTTTTTGCTGGAACGTCAAATGTTTCTGATTCTTTTTGCACTGTCTTCCTATAAAAATTGTTTATTTTTCCTAATTTTGGTAGAATTTTTCAAGTATCAGAAGTATGGTGAATGTTCAGATTATTACATACTGTTCTGTTTTAGACAGATTCTGTTTTTTGATGCATAGTTTGCTTGTTTTGATGAAACTTCCAATTTATATTAGTGGATTAAGCAAAGAAAAAGTTATACTACAGTAGACATAATGCAAAAACAAAATATGAATTGGTTTGCAACAGTACTTAGAGTAGTGATTTGCTTTATTATACTAACGGATCTTACCGAGTTTTCTGTTGAAGTTTTGTGTGGATTAAGTGTTCGATGATCGAGAAGGTCTTGATGTGAGAAGAAGGAAGAGAGGCAAGAGCTCAAGCTTGGGGATGCCCGAGGCACCCCAAGTAAATATTCAAGTAGACTCAAGCGTCTAAGCTTGGGGATGCGCCAGAAGGCATCCCCTCTTTCTTCAACAAGTATCGGTATGTTTTCGGATTCGTTTCGTTCATGCGATATGTGCAATCTTGGAGCGTCTTTTGCATTTAGTTTTCATTTTTCTTTTATGCACCATGCTGGTATGAGATAGTCCTTGGTTTATTTATATAATTCTCTATGCACTTCACTTATATATTTTGAGTATGGCTTTATAGAATGCTTCATGTGCTTTAGTTATATCATTTGAAGTTTGGATTGCCTGTTTCTACTTACATAGAAAACCGCCATTTGTACAATGCTCTTTTGCTTCACTTAGATTTGTTAGAGCACGGGCATATCTTTTGTAGAAAGAATTAAACCCTCTTGTTTCACTTATATCTATTTAGAGAGATGACAGGAACTGGTCATTCACATGGTTAGTCATAAAATCCTACATAAAACTTGTAGATCACTGAATATGATATGTTTGATTCCTTGCAATAGTTTTGCGATATAAAGATGGTGATATTAGAGTCATTCTAGTGGGTAGTTGTGGATTGTAGAAATACTTGTGTTGAGGTTTGTGATTCCCGTAGCATGCACGTATGGTGAACCGTTATGTAAGGAAGTCGGAGCATGATTTATTTATTGATTGTCTTCCTTATGAGTGGCGGTCGGGGATGAGCGATGGTCTTTTCCTACAATTCTATCCCCCTAGGAGCATGCGCGTAGTACTTTGTTTCGATGACTAATAGATTTTTTCAATAAGTATGTGAGTTCTTTATGACTAATGTTGACTCCATGGATTATACGCACTCTCACCCTTCCACCATTGCTAGCCTCTCTAGTATCGTGCAACTTTCGCCGGTACCTTAAACCCACCATATATGTTCCTCAAAACAGCCACCATACCTACCTATCATGGCATTTCCATAGCCATTCCGAGATATATTTCCATGCAACTTCCATCATCATCATATACATGACTTGAACATTCATTGTCATATTTTTTGCATGATCGTAAGACAGCTAGCATGTTGTTTTCATGGCTTGTCCGTTTTTTGATGTCATTGCTACGCTAGATCATTGCACATCCCAGTACACCGCCGGAGGCATCCATATAGAGTCATGCTTTGTTCTAGACATTGAGTTGTAATATTGAGTTGTAGTAAATAAAAGTGTGATGATCATCATTATTAGAGCATTGCCCCAGTGAGGAACGGATGATGGAGACTATGATTCCCCCATAAGTCGGGATGAGACTCCGGACTTTACAAAAAATAAAAGAGGCCAAAGAAGCCCAAATAAAAAAAGAGGCCAAAGAAGCCCACCAAAAAAACAAAAAAGAAACAAAAAAATGAGAGAAAAAGAGAGAAGGGGTAGTGCTACTATCCTTTTTCCACACTTGTGCTTCAAAGTAGCACCATGTTCTTCATATAGAGAGTCTCGTGAGTTATCACTTTCATATACTAGTGGGAATTTTCATTATAGAACTTGGCTTGTATATTCCGATGATGGGCTTCCTCAAATGCCCGAGGTCTTCATGAGCAAGCAAGTTGGATGCACACCCACTTAGTTTCAGTTGGAGCTTTCATACACTTATAGCTCTAGTGCGTCCGTTGCATGGCAATCCCTACTCACTCACATTGATATCTATTGATGGGCATCTCCATAGCCCGTTGATACGCCTAGTTGATGTGAGACTATCTTCTCCTTTTTGTCTTCTCCACCATCATATTCTATTCCACCTATAGTGCTATGTCCATGGCTCACGCTCATGTATTGCGTGAAAGTTGAAAAGGTTTGAGAACATCAAAAGTATGAAACAATTGCTTGGCTTGTCATCGGGGTTGTGCATGATGTGAAAATTTTGTGTGGTGAAGATGGAGCATAGCCAGACTATATGATTTTGTAGGGATAGCTTTCTTTGGCCATGTTATTTTGAAAATACATGATTGCTTTATTAGTAGGCTTGAAGCATTATTGTTTTTATGTCAAATGATAGAATATTGCTTTGAATCACTCGTATCTTAATATTCATGCCATGATTAGATATGTGATCGAGATTATGCTAGGTAGCATTCCACATCAAAAATTATCTTTTTATCATTTACCTACTCGAGGATGAGCAGGAATTAAGCTTGGGGATGCTGATACGTCTCCGTCGTATCTATAATTTTTGATTGTTCCATGCCAATATTATTCAACTTTCATATACCTTTGGCAACTTTTTATACTCTTTTTGGGACTAACATATTGATCCAGTGCCCAGTGCCAGTTCTTGTTTGTTGCATGTTTTTTGTTTCGCAGAATATCCATATCAAACGGAGTCCAAACGGGATAAAAACTGATGGAGATTTTTTTTTGAATATATATGATTTTTGGGAAGAAAAAACCACACGAGACGGTGCCCGAGGTGGCCACGAGGCAGGGGGTGCGCCTGCCCCCCTAGGCGCGCCCCTGACCCTCGTGGGCCACCCATAAGGCGGTTGGTGCCCTTATTTCGCTGCAAGAAAGCTAATTTCCGGATAGAGATCGTGTCAAAATTTCAGCCCAATCAGAGTTACAGATCTCTGGGAATATAAGAAACGGTGAAAGGGAAGAATCTGGGAACGCGGAAACAGAGAGAGACAGAGAGACAGATCCAATCTCGGAGGGGCTCTCATCCCTCCCGTGCCATGGAGGCAATGGACCAGAGGGGAAACCCTTCTCCCATCTAGGGAGGAGGTCAAGGAAGAATAAGAAGGAGGGGGGCTCTCTCCCCCTCGCTTCCGGTGGCACCGGAGTGCCATCGGGGGCCATCATCATCACCACGATCTACACCAACACCTCCACCATCTTCACCAACATCTCCATCACCTTACCCCCTCTATCTACAGTGGTCCACTCTCCCGCAACCCGCTGTACCCTCTACTTGAACATGGTGCTTTATGCTTCATATTATTATCCAATGATGTGTTGCCATCCTATGATGTCTGAGTAGATTTTCGTTGTCCTATCGGTGGTTGATGAATTGCTATGATTGATTTAATTTGCTTGTGGTTATGTTGCTGTCCTTTGGTTCCCATCATATGATTGTGCGTGTGGATCACACTCTAGGGTTAGTTGTATGTTGACAGGACTATGTATTGGAGGGCAAGAGTGACAGAAGATTCAACCTAGCATAGAAATTGATGCATACGGGATTGAAGGGGGACCAATATATCTTAATGCTATGGTTGGGTTTTACCTTAATGAACATTAGTAGTTGCTGATGCTTACTAATAGTTCCAATCATAAGTGCATAGAATTCCAAGTCAGGGATGACATGCTAGCAGTGGCCTCTCCCACATAATACTTGCTATTGGTCTAGTAAAGTAGTCAATTGCTTAGGGGCAATTTTGCAACTCCTACCACCACTTTTCCACACTTGCTATATTTAGTTTATTGTTTCTTTATCTAAACAGCCCCTACCTTTTATTTACGTACTCTTTATTATCTTGCAAACCTATCCAACAACACCTACAAAGTACTTCTAGTTTCATACTTGTTCTAGGTAAAGCGAACGTCAAGCGTGCGTAGAGTTGTATCGGTGGTCGATAGAACTTGAGGGAATATTTGTTCTACCTTTAGCTCCTCGTCGGGTTCAACACTCTTACTTATCAAAAACTGGTGCGATCCCCTATACTTGTGGGTTATCAATCAACACAAGCACAAGGTTCAACTTCAAACTCTACTACTAATCTAGCTTACCACATGCTTGAACATCTAGCCCTACCACAAATTGCAACCGCAGCATAGCAATCAACCATATGAGCTCACAGATCAGACCACTAATCAACCATGCATCTAGATCAAACCCTAACTTCAACTCAGATCTAGCTAGAAGGAACAGAGAGAAAGGAGGATTGAACTCATAGATGCCATGGTTGCAGCTCGAGGACAAGGGGGGCGGTCGTAGGAGATCAACGCCGGCCGGTGAAGGAGCGCCGACGCCGTGGACCGTCGGCTGATGAAGATGCGCCGCTTACCTGCTCGTCGGTGCCGATGCGCGTCGGTGGGAAAGCTCGAACGGGGGATAATGGTGGCGGGAGTTGGGGCGGTGAGGGAGGGGGCTAAATTAGGGTGGCTCGGCGGGAGGTGAGCCGAAATCCTCCCGCTGATTTTTCGGCGACACAGGCGAGCTCGCGCCATCTCCCTGGTCGCGCGAGGAGAGAAGCGCGTCGCCCTCCCCTGCCTCGCCTGAGCCAGGCTCGCGAGCTACTGCCGATTCGGGCGTTTCCCCTAGGCCTGGCCTGGACGTGCTTTAAGTTTTGTGCCATGGGGGCCGCACAGTAAACATAGGCAACCAAACGGGCCAAGTACTTCTTGCGTGGGCCAGGCTAGGCTAAATGCAGGCAACCAATCACGTCCTATGTGACGCTTTATGCGTCAAAAGGTCGTGCAGACGCATAGAGCGTCAGTACCTGGGCCGCCCTGTTGGGGAACACAGTAATTTCAAAAAAATTCCTATGCACATGCAAGATCATGGTGATGCATAGCAACGAGAGGGAGAGTATTGTCTACGTACCCTCATAGACTGTAAGTGGAAGCGTTATGACAACGCGGTTGATGTAGTCGTACGTCTTCATGATCGACCGAATCTAGTACCAAAAGTACGGCACCTCCGCGACCGGCACACGTTCGGCTCGGTGACGTCCCACGAACTCACTATCTAGCAGAGTGTCGAGGGAGAGCTTCGTCAGCACGACGGCGTGATGACAGTGATGATGATGCTACCGGAACAGGGCTTCGCCTAAGCACCGCTACGATATGAACGATGTGGATTATGGCGGAGGGGGCACCACACATGGCTAAGAGATCAATGATTAACTTGTGTGTCTATGGGGTGCCCCCTCCCCTGTATATAAAGGAGTGGAGGAGGGGGAGGGCCGACCCTCCTATGGCGCGCCCCATGGGGAGTCCTACTCCCACAGGGAGTAGGATTCCCCCCTTCCCTAGTTGGAGTAGGAGTGGAAGGAAGGGGGAAAGAGGGGGAAGGAAAGGGAGGTCGGCCCCCCACCCAATTCGGATTGGGCTTGAGGGGGGCGCCCCCTCCTAGGCCTCCCTCTCTTCTCTCCCACTATGGCCCAGTAAGGCCCATATACCTCCCGGGGGGTTCCGGTAACCTCCTGGTGCTCCGGTATATGCCCAAACTCACCTAAAACCATTCTGACGTCCAAATATAGTCATCCAATATATCGATCTTTATGTCTCGACCATTTCGATACTCCTCGTCATGTCTGTGATCATATCCAGGACTCCGAACTACCTTCGGTACATCAAAACACATAAACTCATATTACCGATCGTCACCGAACATTAAGCGTGCGGACCCTATGGGTTCGAGAACTATGTAGACATGACCGAGACATGTCTCCGGTCAATAACCAATAGCAGAACCTAGATGTTCATATTGGCTCCCACATATTCTATGAAGATCTTTATCGGTCAAACTGCATAACGATATACGTTGTTCCCTTTGTCATCGGTATGTTACTTGCCCGAGATTGGATTGTCGGTATATCAATACCTAGTTCAATCTCATTACCGGGACGTCTCTTTACTCATTCCGTAATGCTACATCCCGTAACTAACTCGTTAGCTACATTGCTTGCAAGGCTTATATTGATGTGCATTACCGAGAGGGCCCAGAGATACCTCTCCGACAATCGGAGTAACAAATCCTAATCTCGATCTATGCCAACTCAACAAACACCATCAGAGACACCTGTAGAGCACCTTTATTATCACCTAGTTACATTGTGATGTTTTGTAGCACACAAAGTGTTCCTCCGGTGTTCGGGAGTTGCATGATCTCATAGTCATAGGAACATGTATAAGTTATGGAGAAAGCAATAGCAACAAACTAAACGATCATCGTGCTAAGCTAACGGATGGGTCAAGTCAATCACATCATTCTTTAATGATGTGATCCCGTTAATCAAATGACAACTCATGTCTATGGTCAGGAAACATAACCATCATTGATTCAATGAGCTAGTCAAGTAGAGGCAAACTAGTGACACTCTGTTTGTCTATGTATTCACACATGTACTAAGTTTCCGGTTAATACAATTCTAGCATGGATAATAGACATTTATCATGATATAAGGAAATATAAACAACAACTTTATTATTGCCTCTATGTCATATTTCCTTCAGTCTCCCACTTGCACTAGAGTCAATAATCTAGATTACATTGTAATGATTCTAACACCCATGGAGTCTTGGTGTTGATCATGTTTTGCTCGTGAGAGAGGCTTAGTCAACGGGTCTGCAACATTCAAATCCGTATGTATCTTGCAAATCTCTATGTCTCCCTCCTTGACTTGATCGCAGATGGAATTGAAGCGTCTCTTGATGTGCTTGGTTCTCTTTTGAAATCTGGATTCCTTTGCCAAGGCAATTGCACCAGTATTGTCACAAAAGATTTTCATTGGACCCAATGCACTAGGTATGACACCTAGATCGAATATGAACTCCTTCATCCAGACTCCTTCATTTGCTGCTTCCTAAGCAGCTATGTACTCCGCTTCACATGTAGATCCTGCCACGACGCTCTGCTTGGAACTACACCAACTGACAGCTCCACCATTTAATAAAACACGTATCTGGTTTGTGAGTTAGAGTCATTCAGATCAGTGTCAAAGCTTGCATCGACGTAACCGTTTATGACGAGCTCTTTGTCACCTCTATATACGAGAAACATATCCTTAGTCCTTTTCAGGTATTTCAGGATGTTCTTGACCGCTGTCCAGTGATCCACTCCTAGATTACTTTAGTACCTCCCTGCTAAACTGATAGCAAGGCACACATCAAGTCTGGTACACAGCATGCATACATGATAGAGCCTATGGATGAAGCATAGGGAACACCTTTCATTTTCTCTCTATCTTCTGCAATGGTCGGGCATTGAGTCTGACTCAACTTCACACCTTGTAATATAGGCAAGAACCCTTTCTTTGCGTGATCCATTTTGAACTTCTTCAAAACTTTATCAAGGTATGTGCTTTGTGAAAGTCCAATTAAGCGTCTTGATCTATCTCTATAGATCTTGATGCCCAATATATAAGCAGCTTCACCGAGATCTTTCATTGAAAAATTCTTATTCAAGTATCCTTTTATGCTATTCAGAAATTCAGTATCATTTCCGATCAACAATATGTCATCTACATATAATATCAGAAATGCTTTGATCACACTATGCTTTGATCACTTTCTTGTAAATACAGGCTTCTCCAAAAGTCTGTATAAAACCATATGCTTTGATCACACTATCAAAGCGTATATTTCAACTCCGAGAGGCTTGCACCAGTCCATAAATGGATCGCTGGAGCTTGCACATTTTGTTAGCGCCTTTTGGATCGACAAAACCTTATGGTTGCATCATATACAACTCTTCTTTAAGATATCGATTAAGGAATGCAATTTTGACATCCATTTGCCAAATTTTATAATCATAAAAAAATGCGGCAATTGTTAACATGATTCAGACGGACTTAAGCATCGCTACAGGTGAGAAGTTCTCATCGTAGTCAACTCCTTGAACTTGTCGAAAACCTTTTGCAAAAAGTCGAGCTTTGTAGACAGTAATATTACCGTCAGTGTCAGTCTTCTTCTTGAAGATCCATTTATTCTCTATGGCCTGCCGATCATCGAGCAAGTCAACCAAAGTCCATACTTTGTTCTCATACATGGATCCTGTTGGGGATATTACTAGAGTTGGCTCCCACCGTGGGGCTATTGCATGATGGTTTTGAGTTCTTAGAGGGCAGCTTCGAAGGACTCAGGGGATACGCTGTGGGCCGGATGACCAAGAGTCGACGCGACAAGCTCTACATTGACGACATAGGCTGGGGCCCCGAGGCCGGCTCGATTGAGTACGGGTACCGGGTCCCCTTTGGCGGAATACACGTCTTCATTGGCAAGATCGGCGAACCGGGCCCTGAGCCGGACATCTGCACCGACATCGTCGAGACGGCTTAGTATGCAAGACCTGCCCGGGTTCAGCCTACCATAAAGCATGCCTTCATGGGAGTCATCCACGAAGCGGAATCTGACGATAGATCGGTATCTGGTGGCGAAACTGTCATTTACTCTGATGACGAGTCTTCAACTGGAGAGACCGAGTCACTGTATCAGCTGCACGATGGACGGATGGGTGGCGGTTCCGATGGCGACAGTATTCTGGACCCCTTTGATCCGCTGAGCCGAGTTGCAATTTTCATGGCTGGTACACAGTCGGTGCAGCATTCTTCTACCGCAGCAACAATGATTTCCGGTTCAGTAGCTGCAACACCAGCTGGGGCAAGAGGCCCTGCGCCACCGCCGGTTCAGGTTTTGTCTGATTTATTTGACACTTTGGCAACATTGCTGGCAGCTGAGGTTAATCCGGCAGATCAGGATCAGCATAACGCAGAAATTGCAAAGGTGAAGGATCAGATAGCTCAAGCTAAGGTAGATCTAGCAGCAGAGAACACTAGGATGGCTGATGTCTACTACACAACCTTCTTCTTGTAGACGTTGTTGGGCCTCCAAGTGCAGAGGTTTGTAGGACAATAGAAAATTTCCCTCAAGTGGATGACCTAAGGTTTATCAATCCATAGGAGGCGTAGGATGAAGATGGTCTCTCTCAAGCAACCCTGCAACCAAATAACAAAGAGTCTCTTGTGTCCCCAACACATCCAATACAATGGTAAATTGTATAGGTGCACTAGTTCGGCGAAGAGATGGTGATACAAGTGCAATATGGATAGTAGATAATAGTTTTTCTAATCTGAAAATATAAAACAACAAGGTAACTAATGATAAAAGTGAGCGCAAACGGTATTGCAATGCGTTGAAACAAGGCCTAGGGTTCATACTTTCACTAGTGCAAGTCCTCTCAACAATATTAGCATAATTGGATCACATAACTATCCCTCAACATGCAACAAAGAGTCACTCCAAAGTCACTAATAGCAGAGAACAAACGAAGAGATTATGGTAGGGTACGAAACCACCTCAAAGTTATTCTTTCCAATCAATCCGATGGGCTATTCCTCTAAGTGTCAGAAATAGCCCTAGAGTTCGTACTAGAATAACACCTTAAGATACAAATCAACCAAAACCCTAATGTCACCTAGATACTCCAATGTCACCTCAAGTATCCGTGGGTATGATTATACGATATGCATCACACAATCTCATATTAATCTATTCAACCAACACATAGAACCTAAAAGAGTGCCCCAAAGTTTCTACTGGAGAGTCAAGACGAAAACGTGTGCCAACCTCTATGCATAGGTTCATGGGCAGAACCCGCAAGTTGATCACCAAAACATACATCAAGTGGATCAATAGAATACCCCATTGTCACCACGGGTATCCCACGCAAGACATACATCAAGTGTTCTCAAATCCTTAAAGACTCAATCCGATAAGAAAACTTCAAAGGGAAAACTCAATCCATTACAAGAGAGTAGAGGGGGAGAAACATCATAAGATCCAACTATAATAGCAAAGCTCGCGATACATCAAGATCGTACCACCTCAAGAACACGAGAGGGAGAGATCAAACACATAAATACTGGTACATACCCTCAACCCCGAGGGAAAACTACTCCCTCCTCGTCATGGAGAGCATCGGGATGATGAAGATGGCCACCGGAGAGGGATTTCCCCCTCTGGCAGGGTGCCGGAACGGGTCTAGATTGGTTTTCGGTAGCTACGGAGGCTTCTGGCGGCGGAACTCCCGATCTATTATGCTCCTCGAAGTTTTAGGGTATATGGGTATATATGGGAGGAAGAAGTATGTCGGTGGATCTCTAGGTTGTCCACGAGGCAGGGGCGCACCCAGGGGGGGTGGGTGCGCCCCCACCCTCGTGGGCAGCCCGAGACTTTCCTGGTCCATCTCCGATACTCCGTGGGCTTCTTCTGGTCCAAAAATAAGTTCTGTGAAGTTTCAGGTCAATTGGACTCCGTTTGATTTTCCTTTTCTGCGATACTCTAAAACAAGGAAAAAACAAAAACTGGCACTAGGCTCAGGGTTAATAGGTTAGTCCGAAAAATAATATAAAAGTGCATAATAAAGCCCATAAACATCCAAAACAGATAATATAATAGCATGGAACAATCAAAAATTATAGATACGTTGGAGACGTATCAGCATCCCCAAGCTTAATTCCTGCTCGTCCTCGAGTAGGTAAATGATAAAAACAGAATTTTTGATGTGGAATGCTACCTAACATTTTTATCCATGTAATTCTCTTTATTGTGGCAAGAATATGCAGATCCATAAGATTCAAGACAAAAGTTTAATATTGACATAAAACAATAATACTTCAAGCATACTAACAAAGCAATTATGTCTTCTCAAAATAACATGGCCAAAGAAAGCTATCCCTGCAAAATCATATAGTCTGGCTATGCTCTATCTTCACCACACAAAATATTTAAATCATGCACAACCCCAATGACAAGCCAAGCAATTGTTTCATACTTTTGATGTTCTCAAACTTTTTCAATCTTCACGCAATACATGAGCGTGAGCATGGACATAGCACTATAGGTGGAATAGAATGGTGGTTGTGGAGAAGACAAAAAGGAGAAGATAGTCTCACATCAACTAGGCATATCAACGGGCTATGGAGATACCCATCAATAGATATCAATGTGAGTGAGTAGGGATTGCCATGCAACAGATGCACTAGAGCTATAAGTGTATGAAAGCTCAAAAAGAAACTAAGTGGGTGTGCATCCAACTTGCTTGCTCACGAAGACCTAGGGCATTTTGAGGAAGCCCATCATTGGAATATACAAGCCAAGTTCTATAATGAAAAATTCCCACTAGTATATGAAAGTGATAACATAGAAGACTCTCTATTATGAAGATCATGGTGCTACTTTGAAGCACAAGTGTGGTAAGAGGATAGTAGCATTGTCCCTTCTCTCTTTT